>NC_066870.1:12858323-12995918 GCF_022985175.1 Labeo rohita
TTGGTGACAGTATTTCACAGTTCCTACATGTCATTCAGCTGTGTATTGGATTATAATAACCTGAGGTATAATCTGTTTGTTGTAAACTGTGCTAATACAATACAAATGGTACACTGGAAGGCCACATGATGACTTAAAGTTCAGCAACATTGGCCTCTCCAGCAACAGTGACTAATAATAACTTGAAGACAGAGCACGGTGTTGCCCACACAAACACAAAACACCATCAGGGTAACTCACATGACACTAATAATGTAGTAAACATTAACTAAAAAACAAAATAAAGGTTACTTAGTGTACCTCAGTGCACATACATGTTAGCAAAAATAAGAAGCAAACTTCTTTTAATGAAATCTAAGCAAATTTGATTGATCATAGAAGGGACTCTGTGAATTCTCCTTCCTCAAAAAAAAAAAAAAAAAAAAAGATAAAATAAATGTTAATATAGTCATAATTTCAGTAATATTTTACTGCAAAATTGCCTTCTTGAATTAAATATAATTATCTTAACACTTTTTACTTCTAAAAAACTTTTTTTGTTGTTGTTTTGCCATATTCTACAGGGAAACTATATGTATTGTTTTTATTTACTATATTTTTTATTGTATATGCAAATAAATGTTTTTTATAGCAGTTTTACATTATTTTTCTATTCAAATGACAAAATAGTGCTAGTGCTGTACAATGATTAATCACATCCAAAATTAAAGTTTTTGATTAAATACTACATGCATGTGTACTGTGTATATTATGCATACAGAAATACACACACATGCATGGATATATTTGAGAAAAATATGGTACGTTTATATATTATATATATTTATATATAATATTAATTATGTTAATAAAATATATGTAAATACATCTAAATATTTTCAAAATATATACTGTATATGTGTGTATTTACATATACATAGTAAATATACACAGTACACACACATATTATGTAAAAAAAAAAAAATAATACAACTTTTTTTATTTTGGATGTGATTTATCACGATTAATGACAATTAATTGTTGCACAGCACTATTTCCAACCTGAATGTATTTACACTCACACATAGAATTTTGAATGAGCTAAAACCATTTTGTTGGAGGCTAGTAGTGCGGAAGACAGCCACATGCTATTGAGTTCAATGCACAGTGGGTCTTATTCCCTGTCTGGGATGGTAATGTACTTGTATGTAATCTAATATCGACCCTTGTTTCATACCCCCACTACGGATCGGCGTCTCATTTTCTCACCCGGACCCATATTTACATAGTCAATGAACAAGATGTTCTTTTGAACTCTTTCCGGCTTCCACAATTCATTAAAAGAACATCACAGAAAGTTTTGTGGAAGGTGCATCGAATTGGGTCAGTGTGTTAGCGCTGAGGGCGTTGGAACACCCAATTCAAAGGAATGCGCAACGGGTATGGATGCTCACCTGTCCTTACCATGTGACGTGTGTAGCCTTTGTGCACAAACATTAGTTTGCACAGTGCAGTCTGATGTAGGAAGACATAGAGAAATACAGTCTGTTTATTTACTACTAATCTTGAAAAGATATTATGCTCATCCAAAAATGAAAATTCATTCCTCTTGTGGAGCACAAAAGATGATATTTTGAAGAAGTTGTGGTTTAAACAACATTGGAGCCTATTAAGTTTCACTGTACGACAAAAAAAACGTTCAAGTTCGAAATGACGTTACATTGATTAAATGACAGAATTGTTATTTTTGTGTGTACTGTCCCTTTAAGGAGAGGTGTCTGTGAAGAACTGTTAAGCAGTGACATAAGTGAGAAAGGTAGATTACCAGATATGACAGTGTACTTCACAATGATCCGTTGGATGACAGCTACAAACAGAAAGACATGTTGTTTCTATCAGCAAAGACAGGGTTTTTGAGTTAAGTCTGTATGCATGAGCATGCATAAAAAAGAGAGAGAGCTTGAACACATATACACAAAAACACTGCAGTGTTGCAAGAAAACTGTCAGAATTCACAGTGATACATTCATATTTCATCCCAGCCTGTGCCCCTGCTGTTCCCTGAGCTGGCAGTAGACCTGTTACTGAGCCCAAAAGCAGCCTACCAGTCTCTGTCTCTGTAGGGAAATCTGTTTAACAACCTATTGGTTTCTTTTGCTCTCTCCAAGGAATTCTGTCTTTCATCCCATGAAGCCTTTGAGCTGTTGGTGCTCGTGGGCCTATGCATTTCAAACTTGCATCTATATTTAGTATTTACTGTAAGCATAAATAATATTAATGAAATGTGTAATGAACTGCCCACTGGCACTCCACAGGATTTGAAAGTGAGGATGTTCTGTGTCATTATGTGATCCTGGACCGCGAAACCAGTCATAAGTAGCACGGGTATATTTGTAGCAATAGCCAACAGTCATTGTACAATGTACATTTCTTTTATGCCAAAAATCATTAGGATATTAAGTAAACATCCATGTTCCATGAAGATATTTTGTAAATTTCCAACTGTAAGTATATCAAAATTAATTTTTGATTAGTAATATGCATTGCTAAGAACTTTATTTGGACAGCTTTAAAGGCGATCTGTATCTTGTATCTTGGCCAAATATTGTCCTATCCTAACAAACCAATCATCAATGGGGAAAAAACGACCATCATGACTGGTTTTGTCGTCCAGGGTCACAGATCAGTCTTTAGAAGGGTGTAAAAGGTGCATCCCAATTTCAGTTGAAAATAAACCAGCTCTGTCATTACCCTTTTAGGGTTTTCTCTCATTATAAATAACAAATCTTTGTATTATCAACTGAAAACATATCTGTTCCTGCCTCGGGTCATTAAAACTTAGTCATAAAACAGCGTGGTACGCGTAATCTACGCGTTAAGTGCTTGAGTTCACGGTAGTGCAAAATAGCGATTACTCACACAGCTGTAGAAAATACATCTATTGATTTTTGACAAACGAGTCAACAGGTATGAAGTGTAGTAACCCCTGTCTTCCCACACAAAGCGGGTTTTCAGCGCGGTATGGCATATATTGCAGTGCGCGGGAAGAGGGAAGAGTTCATTCGACAGCTGGATGTGCTGCTGCTCTGTTTTCCGCGGAGAAAGACCTGTTACTCAGTTCCTGCTGCTTGTTGAATTGCATCCCGGTGATCTTGTGGCTTTTGGGAATACCGTAAAGCGTTTAAATATTTAATTCCCGCTGTATTCGCGGTTATGGCGCGGGACCGAGCCCCTCAGCGTGTGCTTCAGTACCAGCAAACTCTGGTGAGTATTGCTGGTCAGCGTGATTCGCTTTTTGTATCGCGAAACCAGCTGTTTTATCCGCAGAGGTGCGTAAAAGTATGATTGAGCTGTGGGTTTATTTTAGTTATGAATGAAATCACCCTTTGAATTGCTTAGTTAGACGATAATACGTAAATCGAACGGCGAGAATGTAATGTAGCCTAATTATTGTAGGCCAGGAGTGTAAAAGTCGGTTAATATTTCATTTGTGCGTGTTGCTTGGCATTTGTAACAAACTTCTATGCGTTTCCAGCTAATTAAGTCATTTGTACGTTGATATAGGTGGCAATTCAAGTCTGTGGAGTCCACAATATCATTTGAAGCATAACTAATGGCATCATTTGCATTATGAGTTCATCCACATTTCAAGTTTAAGGGCATCATCAAAGTCCCCCCTTCATCCCTGTTTCATCCCTCCAGTGCCCCTCCTACTCCTGCTCTTGCACTTGTGGACTAAATGTAGATCCACTCTGAATATTAATTGACTCATGCACCAGTTTCCCCCCATTTCTGTCACATGGTGATTGACAGCTGTACCCTGGAGCACTTGACAGGGATATCTCTATATTCAGGCAGATATGAAAAGAAGGAGAACTGGAGAAGGACACGTTCAAACGGTCGGTATGGGGAACAGTCTCTTCGTTCTGCGCCAAAATCCCCAGCTTCACCCCTCCCACTAACATCCATCTATCTGAGCAAGTTTTTTGCACTGTTATGACAAATGCGTTTGCATAATGAAGGTAGGCGTGAAGTGGCCGCACTCGGATCCATGTGTTGCATTTGTATCTTGTCTTTTTGAGTTCAGGCTATTTCTGAGCAGCCTTTCTCCCTGCAGGGCCAGACGATGTGTTCCACAGCGTCTATGTGTGTGATGAATGAAACTGGGACATTTTTTTTTTCCGGCCCTCCTTTCCTTATCGGCGAGAGGATCAATACTGCGCTATACAAAATGGTGGCTGGAGACTCACGGTTTTATTCCCTTTCTCAAGACCTTTCCCTTTGACCAGGGGTTGGGCCACGATCTGATTGATGTCTTTATCATTTACTGTCCTCACGATGTGCTTCGCTGCGCTGCTAGACACGAGTCTGTCTGGACAAATTTGGCCAAAGGAGGATTAGTCTGTGTTGTGTGCTTTTCCATGCCATGTTTGTTTTTCTTTCAGTATGTGCACAAGCTAACTCTCTGTATTTTGTTGTCTATTAATTGAATTTCTCCAGGGATATTCCAATGCTTACACTTTTGTGACTCACATTTTCCAAGTCTAAATGTTCAAATATGGCACTCCATACTGTCAGTTTTAAGAAATCTCGTCTGGCTCAAGCCTAAACTCATGTGATTGCATTGGCGATATTATCTTCTCAAAGGACCCTTTTAAATGGTCTTGCAGGTAATGGCATCACACGTGCAGTGAGTTTGCTCTTCAGTGGCCTTTTGTATCTTGCAGCTCTCGATTGCACATACCCACACTATTTGCAACCCCCCTCCCCCACAACCCTCTTTCAAAGAATCTATTTCTCTCTAAACTTTCTCATCTGCACTGCCAGTACTTTTTCTATATTGTTTGGAAGTAAGTAAAGGACCATGACGCTTACATTTCTGCTTCCTCAGTAGAGCCAGGTCAGATGTGTTTCCCTCAAGCTTTCAGCAAAAATAGCACGCCTGGGGACACTTTCCTCCTAGCTTTAGCACACGTCACTTCTCTGTGTCACTGTGCCCCGACTGCATGGACCGGTGGAGAGTCTCTGCTATCACCCTGTCTGATCATTGACGGCATTCAATCCATCAAAAATCCGTCCACCATCTCTAGCTGAAATGCCGCAGCCCTAGCAGGGGTTTACATATGAGAGCTGGGTAGAGATTACAGACAGGTATCAGTTTGGAGGCAAGCAGTGGCGGAAAGCAGGTGCGCTGTATTTCCATGCAAAAAACAGCCATGAGTGGCTGTTTACTTGTCGGTAAATTCATGGTAATGCTAAAAGATGGATTGAGTAAAATAGGGATTGAGTGTGCTGGTAAAACTGGTTGAGTCAGAACTGACATTAGTCAGGACTACAAGAGCAGCAGCAATTAAAGGAATAGTGCACCCAAAAATGATAAGTGATGACACATTTTGACATTATTTACTCACCCTCATGTCATTCCAAATAATTTTTTTCTTTTGTGAAGCATTCTGTGAGATGTTTTTTCCATGCAAAACAAGAGGTTGCTGACTGCAAAGTGAATAAATTTTTTAGATTTTTAAAGAAATTAATTTAACAAAAGTAGGTCTGTCACTAACGACTATTATGTTAATCGAGCAATCTGTCGATTATTTTGACGATTAATCGAGTAATCAGATAATTGTAATAATTTTTTTAATTCATCAAAAAATCCTAAAATAAAAAGGATATTCAGTCATTTATTCATTCATTGTATTCATTTATTTATTTTTGAGTAACAAATCAGTATATTACAATGATTTCTGAAGGATCATGTGACACTGAAAACTGAAGTAACGGCTCTTGAAAATTCAACTTTGCCATCACAGGAATAAATTAATTTTAAGTATAATCAAATAGAACATGGTAACTATTTAAAAATCACTTATTTTAAATTGTAATAATATTTCATAATATTACTTTTTAATGTATTTTTGATCAAATAAATGCAGCCTTGGCATAAGAAAGTTCTTTCAAAAAAGTTTCTTAATAAGTATATGGCAGTTTTTAATTTCGGATGTCAGTGTCACAGATAATAGAGAATACACAGTTACATAGTGTACTTAAATTTGATACTATTAACTGCAATCAGAATTTGATTGTGATACAGCAAGTTTGAAAAACACAACTTGAAATGATAAAATGTATATTTTGTTTTCTCATATGACCTTAGAACACTTGGAATAAAATGCAAAAGCCACATTGATTCTTTTGATTTGATTATTTGGTCCCACTTTATATTAGGTGGCCTTAACTAACTAATGTACTTACATCAAAAAAATAAGTACAATGTGTTCATACTGTACTGCAAAACACTTTTGGTGCTACTGAGGTGGGAATCGGGTAAGGTTAGGGACAGGTTTGGTGGTATGGATAGGTTTAAGGGTGGGTTAAGGTGTAAGGGATGGGTCAACAGTTTAATTATAAATGAAATTACAGAAATTAGTTACAGATGTTTTTTAAATATAAGTACAATGAAAAAACATGAATGTACATAATAAGTGCATTGCATCAAATATCAAAGGCCACCTAATATAAAATGGAGCCGATTATTTTTATTTTGAGGCTTTACTAACATCTCCTTTTGTGTTTTGTGAAATGAAATAGATATTGAGAAGTAAGTGGGTAAATGGCACTGTTTAATTTTTGTATGAACTGTCCCTTTAAACCTCGCCTCAGATGTAGCAGCCAAGATATATGACCCTTGCTTTTGACCTTTTAGTGTGTGTTTCAGAACTGAGGATGTACAAGAACAGATGTTTTAGACAGCTTTCCAATGTCCTCCATCAAGGGGAGTAGGATTTCGGCCACCAATGAGATCAAAGACAGTAGATGTGTAGAGGATACAAGTCCTACGGTGTGACATCAGCCTCACCACACATCTCCAGCATGGTGCATGCAGTCACAGACATGTGATTATGCTTTTAGCACCGCTAGGGGATCTTTACGGTGCAGTTACTAAAGCAGAAAGATGCTAATGGCCTCACACTTTACCCACAAACCATGGTGGGAAGTCTCTAACAACCAGTGGTACTGCCTGCGGTTTGGTCATGCATGCACGTAAATTGATCAGCAGTGTTCATATGCTCTTGGATAAATGATATGCAGAATAGATATGCTATTCATCACTCACCGAGATGATTTGACTCCCCCATTTATGATTTTTTTTTCTCAAATGAAGCGATGAATAACCTTAAGTAGGCAAGGCAACAGCACTAATGACAGCCACATCTACCTGATTGCAAAATGGATTAAAGAAGGCAGTTTAATCTCACATCAGCTTTTAGTCGCATGATCTCCATCCAAGCATCTGAAACACCATTTGGCCCTGAACCACTATAATTTAATACAACACCTCAGGTAAAGATATTACACAATTCTTTAATATTCTTCATTCTGGCTCAATGTCAAATCAGCCCACACCAGGTGCGCTGGATTGCAGAGGAGTCATTAGTGTAATGGGATCAATGCCTCGATTCTTTTTTTTTCTTAGAAGGGATGTTTTGGGAAACAGGAGGAGCTGTGGTTGCTGACAGAGGTTGTTTTCATGCGTCTTCTGGCTCTGTTAAATGCTAATCCAATACATCCTTTTCCTTACTTTTCCCATTATATATATTGAAGAAGGTCTGACACGGAGGAGCTAAAACATGTGCAATATCTTAATAAGATTGTTTGTAGAGATGTGACATCAATACCCTGACTAAGGGAAAGAATTTGCACAAAAGGCTTGATAACACCCTATCAAGAATATGTGCAAATTAGATTTTTAAAGCCAAGAGTTGAGGTAGGTTTTAGTTTACAAGCTAAATTTAGAGCTGTATTTACACTACCTTTCACATCTTTGGGGTTTTGTCATTTTTTATTTATTTATTTTTTTTTAAATAAATTGATAGTTTTATTTAGGGCTGTCATTAATGATTATTTTGGTAATTGAGTAATACATTTTTTTGTGGTAATAAAAGTAGCGGCCACACTTTATTTTAAGGTCCAGTTCTCGCTATTAACAAACAATTAAATATTGCTTTTGCCTGAACAAACTCTCAATTTGCTGCTTATTAATAGTTAGTAAGGTAGTTGTTAAGTTAAGGTATTGGGTAGGATTAGGGATGAAGAATATGGTCATTCAGAATAGGTGCTTTATAAGTACTAATAAACAGCTAATATGTTAATAATAGGCATGATAATAAGTAACTACTTAATAGTGAGAATTGTTCCCTATACTGAAGTGTTACCAAAATAGCAAATAATAGCCTTTAAAATTACTTAAAATACATATATAATAGCAATAAGGCAATGATAATCAGTTTAAATGAAGTATCAAAGGCAAGTAATCTTATGGTTTTATTAAACAAAACTGTTAAAATACATAACGTATTATCAACAATACAGGCCTGAGGACTGTTTTTACACTTTACTGCGATCTAGTCCCTGTTTCATATTGACTAAACAACATTTAATTTAAATGTCCTATTAATCATTAATACAACAGAAATGCTACAGCCACTAGGGCTGGTAAATGATTAAGATTAATCGCATACAAAATAAAAGTTTGCCTAATATATGTGTGTACTGTGTGTAATTATTATGCATACACAAGCACATTAATGAATATATTGAAGAAATATTTACAAGTATATGTATAATTGTATAAATACAAGAATAAATGTACAATTTTTATACAATTTATATTATATATAATTAAAAATATTTTGTACATAACATATTTCTCTTAAATATATACATTAATTTGTGTGTATATACACATAATAATTACACACAGCGCACACACATATATTAGGCAAACTCAAACTTTTATTTTGTATGCGATTAATCGCCATTAATCACTTGCCAGCCCTAAAAGCCACTGTCATTTCTTTAATATGTGGACATCAAAAGGTGTAAATTCAGAGCAACTTTTATTTTGAAATCGTGATGAACAGTTAACATGTTTAGAAAGATCTTGATGTATTTCTCTGTGTTTGCATAGGTTTATAAATGATTTACCTTACAAATCGGATGAAAGATAGCGGACGCTGCGTTCCTAGATGAACGTTAATAAACCCAAACTCACAGCAATATGCAGAGATGGAGTTTGAGACGCTCCAGGCATGTAAATGATAACTGTTTGTGTGGTTCAGCATTTACTGTAAATGGAGCCGCTCTGACATGCACATATTTTTGTGGGTTTAGTATATCATGCAGCCTTGGAAAATGGTCTAATAATGCGTTTCATCAATTCATGTGCCACTTCCAGTATTTTGGCGGTTACTTGACATGGGCAAAATGCAGTTGAGGAATTAAATCAAGGAATCGTGATAGCCCTAGTTTCATTTACCAAATTGCTGTTATTTCTATTCATCACAGATTCCTGAAAAGGATTAAAATGTTTTTTAAAGGGTTAGTTCACCCATAAATGAAAATTAGTCCATTATTTACTTACCCTCAAGGCATCCTAGGTGTATGACTTCCTTCTTTCAGACTAATGCAGTTGTAGTTATATTAAAAATGGTTCTGGCTCCTCCAGTCTTTATAATGGCAATGGGCAGGTGATTTTCTTCATCAGTCCAAAACAAGTCCAATAAAACGCATCCATCCATAATAAAAAAGTGCCAGTCACTTGCTTCATTCCTGAATGAATCAGCCGTTTGAACAAATCGATTGAATGAATGATTCAGGTACAAAGACAGTGACTTGCTGCCACCTATTGGCGGTTTCAGATTCATTTTTAAAGTATAAATTTAAATAGTTTAGGCCCAGTTTCACAGACAGAACTTAAGCCAGGGGTGCTCAACCCTGGTCCTGGAGAGTGGAGAGTTTCAACTTTCCTGCAGAGTTCAGCTCCAACCCTGACCAAACACACCTGAACCAGCTAATTAGGATCTGAAGGAGCACTTGATAATTACAGACAGGTGTATTTGATTAGGGTTGAAACTAAACTCTGCAGGAAGGTCGATCTCCAGGAACAGGGTTGTGCACCCCTGGCTTAGGCCATTGTGCAATTAGGACATTTAAGTATTTTTTTTTATAATCGTGTCTTAGAAAAAAAACACATTACTGGTGTGCATCTAAAGACAAAACAAAGGCACTGATATATTTTATGATCAGTCGGTGCAAATTTCTTTCAGTTGAAACAGCTCAGACTTACATTTTAGTCTAGGACTAGGCTTAAGCCTTGTTTGTGAAACCAGGGGGTTAATGTTTCTATATTCCAAACATTAACGTTTGGTTAATGTTTTAAAGAAAACATTTGAATGTAATGTTTAAAGAATGTTTTAAGGATGTTTTAGCCTGAAATAACGTCCCTGTAATGTTAAATGTAAACAATGATATCACATTTTAACTGTAACATTTCAAGGAAGTTTTGGCAATGTTCTTGAAGTAACAGATTATACAATATTCTTAATAATATTGTATAAAATAACATAATAAAATAATAAAATAATTGTCATAATGTGATGTGTTTACAAAACTATAGCATTTCAACTGCATCATTCTGAGGATGTTTTGAAGATGTTGTTTAGGTAACAGAATAGACAATATTCTTAATAAAACATTGACACAATGTTTCATGGTAACTAATGAAGAACATTATCTCAACCACATTAGGAAAACATTACAAGGATCTGATTCTTACACTGATTCTTGATGTTTCTGTGAAAGACACGTGATTTTTTTTTTTAATCCTTAAAATGATCTGATTCTGCTGAATTTCAGTCTGTAGAAGCACTGCATTGCTATAATAAGAAACAACAGATTAGACTGAATGAAAACATATAACTACATGATGATATCTGAACTATCAACATGTTGCCAACATGATGACACTTTCTCTTGCTGTTTTTGCTGTAATAAACATAGTTACACTGACTAGAGAAAAACATCTGAAAGACAAGTCAAATTACCCAACTAAAGCATCTAAACCTTTGTTAATCTCAATAAGATTACAAAAAGTAAATGTATGACAGAAATAAAGTAAATCTGGTTTATAATAAGTGAAGCTGGCAATGCTGTTTCTGGAGTTATTTAATGAAGTTGGAGCTTCATCAAACAAAGGCTGGGTTTTTACTTTCAACCAAATTTGACATCTGAGCAACATTAGAGTCCACATCCAATGTCCAACTGGATGCTTCCCGAATAAAGGAGAAGTCCACTTCCAGAACAACAATTTACAAATAATTTACTCACCCCCTTATCATCCGCGATGTTCATGTCTTTCTTTCTTCAGTCGTAAAGAAATTATGTTTTTTGAGGAAAACATTTCAGCATTTTTCCCCATATAATGGACTGCTATGGTGCCCCAATTTTGGAACTTCCAAAATGCAGTTTAAATGCGGCTTCAAACGATCCCAAATGCAGTTGTAAACAATCCCAGCCAAGGAAGAAGGGTCTTATCTAGCGAAACAATCAGTTATTTACATAAAAAAAATACTATTTAAATACTTTTTATTCTCAAACGCTCGTCTTGCCTTACAGTCCTTGAACTCTGTGTATTCTGGCTAAAGACAGTTAGGGTATGTCGAAAAACTCAGACCGTATTTTTTCCCTCAACTTCCAAAATCATCCTACATGATTGCAGAAGTTCCGACCCAGTCTTTGCAAAGTGAACATGCAAAAAAGATCAAACACCCTTAACAAAAAAGGTAAAACAGCGATATAGGATGATTTTGAAGTTGAGGGAGAACATGAGACACTTCTTCCTCGGCTGGGATCTTTTACAACTGCATTTGGGATCGTTTGAAGCCGCATTTAAATTGCATTTTGGAAGTTAAAATTCGGGGCACCATAGCAGTCCATTATATGGGAAAAAATGCTGAAATGTTTTCCTCAAAAAACATAATTTATTTACAATTGAAGAAAGAAAGACATGAACATTGCGCATGACAAGGGGGTGAGTAAATTATTTGTAAATTGTTGTTCTGGAAGTGGACTTCCCCTTTAAATCTTTATTGGTATGTTAAAGGATAATGTTCAAAGAATGTTATCAATAAACATTTGTAGAATGTTTTTAGAGAATATTATCCTGCTTTTTAGGAAAATATTCTGAGAACTAAAATAAATCTTGCCTCTGAAAACATTACCAGAACATAGCATAATGTTCTCGGAAACATATTCTTCCTGATTGCATCTTATTTTAAATGAATTTATTGTTTAATTACATTTTTTGATAAAAGTTTATAAATCTAATTTAAAAAAAGTGAAAATGGCATTACAAAGGTTAAAAAAAAAAAAAAAAAAACTTTAAGGAGTCAAATATCACCTTGTCTTTGGTCAGAAGGTGCTCCTATTTTTTTTTTTTAAGTAGAAGCACTAGTGCTCCTGAAAAGAAATGTAAGCGTTGAGTCCTTAAGAATTTAATGTTACCTTTTAAAAACTAATTGCAAATGTTTTTGCAAAGTGTAAACTACTAAATATAATCTACAAATCATGCAATACTGTACCTCTAAATAAGAAGTATTTTGAGAGCTCAACTAAACAAACAATCTTTTTCTTCTTTTTCTTTTTTATTAAACACAAGGGGTCATTAATGATGCTGACATTATAACATGTACAAAGTCACACACAATGTATCTTTAATTTGGCCAGAATTGCAGGTGCCTAGCTTAATATACAAGAAGGTTTAGAGAAAATATGAAGATTTTTATGATGTACGTGTTTATTTAATTTCTTTATGCGCTCGTAATTTTTTCCCATGTTCACTGTACAGTTGGCTAACACAGACACATTCTAGGATTTTTGCCATGTTTTTGCTGTCTAAGAAAATCTGCAGAAAAAAGTAAGTTGTAATGCAGTTGTAATTTGAGTTCTGGTAATGTCAAATATGTGGGCCACATTTCTCCAGTGTGACTGCTCTTATGCCACCCGTCTAATGAAGAACCAATTGGAACGCAGCAATTGATGACGTTATCAGTGAGTGTGTGTTTGGATAGAGACCAAAAGAGACAGAGGGAGAGGGAGAGAGATGTTCAGTTGAAAATACTCATCTTATATGATAGGCTTAACACAAATGTCTTGTAGCCTCCAAGTTATTTTCGTTCTATTAAAATCATCTCTGGTGTCTGGTGTGAAAATGACATCTTCTTTAGCCTAGCCACAGACTCCAGACATGTTAAAACAACAGTGTTAAAAAACAGCTTGCTTCTGTTTGAGCAGCCCATTTCAATTTTGCATGTCAATGAAGATGTCAGAATGTGATGGGGACTGTAAAACGCCCAGTCATGGCTGTCAATCATAACCAAAGTCTCAGCTAAGATGCACATCGTATAGCAGACATAAAAGATGTCACACAGTCTGCTGTGGACATCTCACAAGAGCTCATTGGGGTCATATTGCACAGTCTGACAAGGAGCAATCATGAAGGACAGCAAAAATCCTGCAGTATACAGACATCTTTAATTGCGGTGGGTATAACATCCCATTTAACCTGCAGTGGAGCTCCGCACCTGCCTTAGCGGCACAGGACAGGGCACTTGATGCTCTCAGATGGCTGGCTAAAGGCTCTGAGGCAGAAGTGGTAAAAGGCTCCATTTGCACTCCAAAACCCTTCAGAGAGATCTTTGCCACAGGCCACTCATACCCACCTGAAACCCTCCTTCAGATTTTGTGTCTGCAGGTCTTTTTGATTAGCATACTTGCTTGATGTGTTTTTATAAACCTGCTCTTTGCAGTCATGTTGGTTTCATACGGTTTTGAAAAACTTTTGTAACATAAGAAAAGGTTAAATTTAATGCTTCTAAAACGCCATGTGGTGTAACCATCAAGTCATTTTCAAACCTTGCTCTGTAAGATTCTGTCTCGCTCCTGTGGCATCGACTATCAAACCTTATTTTGTCACGAATAAGGCAAAAGAGTGGTTTCCCTTACTGCCACCCACAGTCAAAAAACACTGAGAATATCCAACTCTCTGCCTGTAAATGGTTTATTTTTGTTGCTCAATAGACAAATATTTCAGAATATTCAGTATTCGTGTTTCACAGGAGGCCCCTGAAATGCCCCAAACCACATTTTTTTGATTTAGACAAACATTAATTTATTTATTTAGTTTCTGTATTTTTACCAATTATCAAAATGAATAGCATTATTAATGTCTTTTTTGTAACCCAGGCTCATTGGAAATACGTGCCTCTACATACATTTCTACAACACCATATTTATGTACCTTATGTACCTTACCTTACTGCAGTTTCAAAGTTCAGTGCGTGACTGTGGCACATATTTATCACGTTAGTAAAGGTACGTATTGCTGCGTTTTTATTATGCTGCTTGAGGTACGTATTGCAGCTGTTCAGAATTCAAATATCCAGGTAGTGTCACTAAAGGTTAATGCTCTATTGTGTTGAAAATATCCCCTACACCAAACCCAACCCTAAACCTAAGTGATGCAAAAGTGATATAAAAACACACTTGTTGATGCAGCTGTGCTATTTTAATTTTCTTATGTGGATTTGAGCCGCTTTGTTGAACCATATCCAGATAGCACATGTATGTCTGTAAGATGTCTGTTAAAGATCACTTGATCTGGAAAGCATCTGCTGTGTACAAACATCTGACAGACGTCTGTAAGATGTCAGTTTTACATACATTATAAATCATAAACATCTTAAAGACATCTAATAGATGTCTTTTTGACATCTGATAGGAAACCTCCTATAGATATATTGCAGATGAGCGAACGCTCCAAAAAATACGCCTTGCAGGTGTAAATGCAGATGTCAAATAGATGTCTCCATGATGTATGTGTGCTATCAGGGTCTGCATCTGGCAGACGTCTTTAAGATGTCAGTTTTACATATATTCTAAATCATAAACATTTTAAAGACATTTGACAGGAAACATCCTATAGATGTATTGCCTAGCAAATACTGATAGCAAACATACATCACGGAGATGTCTATTTGGCGTCTGCATTTACATCTGCGAGACATATTTTTTAGAGTGCTTGCTCATCTGCAATACGCCTACAGGACGTTTCCTATCAGATGTCAAATAGACGTCTATTTGATGTTTTAAAATGTTTATGATTTAGAATGTATGTAAAACTGACATCTTAAAAACATCTGTCAGATGTTTGTACACAGCACATGCTTTCCAGATCAAATGATCTTCAACAGACATCTTGCAGAATGCAGACGTACGTGTGCTATCTGGGGCAGATGAGCAAACACTTTAAAAATACGTCTTGCAGATGTAAATACAGATGTCAAATAGACATCTCTGTGACGTATGTGTGCTATCAGGGTCTGCCTACAAACATCTGACAGATGTCTGTAAGATGTCAGTTTTACATACACCCTAAATCATAAACATCTTAAAGACATCTAATAGACGTCTGTTTGACATCTGATAGGAAACATCCCATAGACGTATTGCAGATAAGCAAACGCTCTAAAAATATGTCTTGCAGATGTAAATGTAGATGTTAAGTAGACATTTCCGTGATGTATGTGTGCTATCAGGGTAGTTTCACAGGGTTCGTACAGGAGTTCTTCATCACTCAAGTGCAATGCCGTATCATGCAAGCTACCAAGTAAACCTGCTAAATTAGAAAACTCACACATATGAAACTGTATGACAATGTTCAAAAGTATCAGTTTTCAAATAGGATGTTCGCATAGGATGTTAAATTTGTTTTGAAGCCATAATATACCCAGATAGCTCACCTACGTCTGCAAGATGTCTGTTAAAGATCTCTTGATCTGGAAAGCATCTGCTATGTACAAACATCTGACAGACGTCTGTAAGATGTCAGTTTCACATGCATTCTAAATCATAAACATCTTAAAGACTTCTATTTGACATCTGACATTGCAGATGAGCAAACACTCTAGATGTAAATGCAGACGTCAAATAGACGTCTCAGTGATGTATGTGTGCTGTCAGGGTAATATTCTGTAAGTAATTGTGTGAAAATTAGGCTTTATTAATCAAAACTCTGTGTAAATCATATTTTGTATGAAAAGGAATTTTTACATATAGGAACGTTTTTTCAATTTGGAAGAAATATATTTAGAGGCACGTATTTCCAATGAGCCTATGTTGCATTTTTAATCTAATTAAGCATTTCACACATATGTTTCAAATACTCTAGCTGAGCCCTCGACATGAGTTCTTAAAGGGACAGTTCATCCAAAAATGAAAATCACCCCACACATTCTTCAATACAACACTGTTTGTATTGACTGAAAGAAAAAAGTCATATACACCTAGAAGCTTGAGGGTGAGTAAATCATGGGGTAATTTTCATTTTTGGGTGAGCTATCCCTTTAAAGCCGACAGTTTGTTATTTCAAGATTGTCACTTCAGCGCAGCAGCAATAGTGCTGTATGACTGATTGGTTTTATTTCATTTGACCTTTTTATGCAAAGTATTCACAAACTTTTTAGCTGTATTGTAAAATATCTGGTATTGTGATTATCAAATGTTGTTTAAACACCTTTATAATAATGATGTAAGATGATCTTCATGTCTTTAACCCTTACATCAGTTACTGAACTGTGATGTTGCATGTGAAAGCAGCACTGTCAGACCTGACTTCTAGTAGCAGCTGTGTGAAGAATAGATAAATGTACCCCACTTGCCCAATCACTGCTCAGCGACAGGGGCGGAGGCATGTAGCGTGTGCAGCGTGCTTCTTGGTCAATATGCCGCAGGTCTGTTTGACCGCTAGGATACTGAAGGGGAACACTTTAGAGGCTTATTGTATCGATTGAGCGTGCTCTGAAGTGTTGGCGGGGTTGAGCATGATGTGATGAGGCAGCATCTGTTGGGTAAACCTTGTTTTTCACAGCTCGTCGCCTAAACCCTCTTCCGAATTTCTGGGAGAGGTCAGGAGCTCACCTACGATAGGAGCGTCACATCTCGGCCGTGCGATTTGATTGGTCGCAGCAGGTCATTGAATGTGACAGCTTGTGTTGCTAAGGTTAAATGTCACTCGGTTAGTAAATGATGGGAGAGTTTAATTGGGCCAGACTAATATATCAAGCTGTCCAAGAGGGACGGGTGCCAAGCTGATGAAGATGATGACTTGGTGTGATTAGATATCGCGTGTCGGCCGACGGCTTCAGGTGGGTAGATGTTCTGAATGAGTGACAAAGGAGCGCAAAGGTTGTGTGAAACGAGGCAGACGGAGCAGAGGAGGAAGAGGAGGGTGCGGATCAATCCGCGTCGGGCTGCTTTGCTTTCTCTCTACGAGCTGCACCTGCTCATGCGAGCGAAGAGAGTCTGCTGGAATCGTGATGCTCATCTCAATGTGCCGCTGGCGGCTGAGCTCCTCAGATCAGAGCGCCGTGTGTTTATAGAACAGAGAGAGGGAGAAACAGGAGGAGGGAGTGGGAGAGAGGGATTGTGGCGCTACACAACGGACCTGCCAATATCCCTGTCTCTCCATCTTTAGCGCCGTGGGCATGTGCCTGTGTGGGAGCAGCTGACTGTACGAACGAGGGATGGGAGAAGAAAGGAATAGGGAAAGGCAGAGGACAGGGTTACAATGGGTGGGAAGGGCTCAAAATACCCCCTTACGTCACCCACACATGAGGATTTTTTTTTCTTTAATATCAGAGGACAAAATCATGTCAGGATGATACAGTTGAACATAATGAAATGGAAATTCTGCTGGAGGATACAAAGTTGTTCAAAGCGTTATTGCAAATTTGCAATTGATTTGCCGAAAGAACCGACTCCCCAAATTCTGGTGTAAAAGAAAATTGTCAAATTGATTGACACTTTAATTAGATCGCCAGTCAGGGTCCAAACTTAAACCTCGCTCCACACACTGAATGTAAATTGGTTTAGGATTTCCTTTAAAACAATTTTCACAAATTTCAAAAATAAAACAGCAATTAACACATTGAATTAAAGACTTAGTTCATCCCAAAATGAAAATTCTGTCATTAATCACTCACCCTCATGTCATTTCAAACCTGTAAGACCTTTAGTTTAGATATTTAAGACTAAGATATTTTTGATGAAATCCAAAAGCATCCTGTTCTGGTCAAGGTTGCTTTAAATGTTAATGAGCTCTGCTTGCCCCGCCCCTCTCTTCTCTCTGTGGAGTGACAAGCCTGTTTACTTCAGCTGCATTTAGCCGCGTTTAGCCGCTAAACTTGCTAACTAGCACGTTATTAGAAAAGGCGATCGCAAAGATTCGTAAAAAACCCTTATACTCACTTCTGCTGTAAGTGAAGCTGGATCACAAATGATTCACGCGAACATAGACGGATATATGTAGATCGGGAGGCGCATTCCCTTCACAAACAAATGTAATCCACTGCATCTTCAGCAGCTCAGATGTCGGGAGTAAATGACGACCACTGTGTTCATTACTACATCCAGCAACACAGCACCTCAATAGCTAACTTATATCCCTGCTCTGGCATCGAACAATGGAGGTCGGACTGTTGTAAGGCAGGTCTGAGGTAAGACGCTCATGTCAATTAACTATTGTGGGAGCGCCCTCTGTCGGTGAGAATGGCTCGATTTGAAAAAAGGGATTTAATTTTTACAGATAAATTACAAAACCACTGCATGGATTTTTATCATTATAGGGTAGATGTGTACATACACTTCCAACACACATTAATGTTCAAACCACATGTAAAAGTTAACTTTGCATCCGATGACCCCTTTAAAAGCACAGAAATGTAGTATGGAATCATTCTTAAAAATAAAAGGTGCTTTAAAAGCTTCTTCACAGTGATGCCATAGAAGAACCATTTTTGTTTCCACAAAGAACTGTTCACTCAAAGGTTCTTTAAAGAACCATTTCTTTTTTACCTTTTTATAATCTGAAGAACCATCTTTCACCACAAAGAAACTTTTGTGAAACAGAAAGGTTCTTCAGATGTTAAAGGTTCTTTATGGAACCATTTAAACAAGAAGGTTCTTCTATGGCATTGTGAAGCACCTTTATTTTTAAGAGTTTAGAGTGCCGATAGACGATAGTATACTGTGTATTGACGGTAGTCAGAGATTGCCTGTTACTAATGCCTTTAACAATGGCATTATTATTATTATCTGCCAAAAATAGACTAGGTCTATTATAGACACAGTAACTCATTTGGGGGGCATGGCTTACGATTGCCCCACTTCGCGCCACAGACGTGTGCAGTGTAAATAAGATATTTATTCATCATACAGTGATGTAACTGTATTGTATTTACTCATGGTACCGGAAGTGTTTTTCAAAGTCAAACTCGCGCTAGGCTAGGCTAGTCAGTGATAATGTTCTTTGATAATATAAATGTTCTTTGCTCGTTTTCTGTAGCTGCTAACTAAGGAAATGTAAGCATTAGTAACTGATAGTGTTTCTATTAAATTGTTCTCATGTTAAACACAAATTAAGTCATATTAAAAACATTAGGCTGCTTTTAGCCTGCTGGCGTTGGTTCACTTTCTGACAATAAATAATTAAACGAATTAGCACGATAATATCGTGTATCGGCGATCTCACAGCCTGCGATAAGACAATATGAATAATATGAAAATTGAGCATATCGCGCAACACTAGTAAGGACATTGTTAAAATAGTACATGTGACATCAGCGGGTTAACCGTAAGCTTCATAAAATTACTATTGAACCACTGATGTCACATGGACTATTTTACAATGTCTTTACTATCTTTCTTGGTTTTGAATGTGGTAATTACATTGCTGGCTAGTCTATGCAGAGTCAGAAATCTCTTGGATTTCATCAAAACGATCTTAATTTGTGTTCTGAAGATGAACGACGGTCTTAAGTGTTTGGAACAGCATGAGGTGAGTAATTCATGACAGAATTTTTTTTTTGGGTGAACTAACTAACCCTTTAATTGTGAAATTTTAAAGCAGAAAAACTGAAAGAGTATTTTCTTGTAAAACATACTCCAATAATCTCTGTTAGATTTAGAAAGATTTAGAAAAGTCAGTTTTTAAAGTGCACCAAATGAGAACTAAAGTGGGTTTTGGCAAGCAATTGTAAGAAGTATCTGACCATCACTAGTGGAATATGCGTATTTCAAACCATAGTGATTCAAATCATCTTACTAAAGCATATTTTCTAACAATTTTAAAAGTAGTAGAAGTTTATTTTTGTTTTGTTTTTTTCTCCAGTACGCCATGTGGAGATGCATATGTCAGTTGCTCCCCACATTAAACTACAAAAATTAACATAAGTCATAATGCGTCTTTTTTCTTTTCTTTTTTTGTGTGTGACTAATACAGTTTCATTTGATAAACAGAGAGCCTACGACTGACATAATGGCCTATGTTTTTTGTCACAAATATGATATGAAAAAGTGCTAAATAATATAATTTTCATAGTAATACAAATATTTTACTAAAAATAATGCAAAATACAGTTTAATGGGTGTTAAGAATATTTATAACTCACAGAAAGTCACTCATCGTTGGCAGTTGTTGCTATTTATGATGTGTACTGTATTGTCTTTACAATCTAATCAAGGCATTGTCTCTATTTCAAGATCTTCCAGGTCATACACAGTATTTTTCCATTGATTTTGTTAATCATAATAACACTTATTGAATTTGTCTCTAGTCAGATCAATTCAGACTAAGCTTTGACAATGATGCAACTAATATCCAATAAATAAATTGCATTGCCGGAGTGTCTATTTACACTAAGTGCAAATAGCCCGCCTTGTTGGTAGAGGCTATTTACATCAACTCCACTCCAGCGTGGGTGGTGGTGGGGGGGATGTTAAAGAATTATGCTGTAATAACCCCTACAAATACAACTTATTATATACACTGTAAACACTTTAAAACAGACAGACATGTAGATGTTTGTGAAAGATGTTTTCTCTGTTTTGGTGGGATGATCATTAAATCATACCCTATTTATTGGATCAAAATTTGTTAATACTTTACTATAGTACTATAGGTGGATAATTTTATCAGCTGTTTATTATTCATGCAACAATACATGTTACTGTTATAGTTTTTATTAATAAGCATTGCTATATAGCATTGATGATAACATTGTCTAGTGCTCTTATGAATGTTTTAGCATGATTTGTGAAAATTTAACTACTATACTGAGTGACATATACTTTTTTATTGCTAGTGTTCGCGTATTTCATTTCATTCTGTAACCTACTTGTTCTATCTGTGTACTAGTGTTAAATGCTACTGTTTTTGACAGTGTTGATAACATTTCTGACAGATAATTTCATGATAATTTTTTTTTTTTTGCGTGCAGTTGCTGATGCTAGCGAAAGCATGCAATCGCTTTCTTATTTTCAGGTTTCACTTTCACTTTCGATATTGATCATGTTCAACAAGGAGGGGAGAGAATGGAAAAGGGGAGCACAGTAACTCATTTTGTGGGGCATGGCTTACGATTGCCCCACTTCGTGTCACAGACATGTTTTTTAATAATTTTTAATAAATAATAAAAAAAAGTTTCCCTTACTGAATGTTGTATCCTGTCAGGAATAACCTGTCCATGGGCTTTTTCGATTACGTCAATTTAAGTGCCGGCGATGCAGTGTTGCCAGATATTGCTATTAAAACAAACAAAAAATGAAAAATAAACCAACATTATTTCAAATCTTTTGCAATTAAGATAAGATATCGCTGACCCTAAACTGCAACATCCTACTTTCTAAAGTGTCAAATTAAAGGACATCCAAGATGTTCATGTCTTTCTTTCTTCAGTTGTGACGAAATTATGTTTTTTAAAGAAAACATTTCAGGATTTCTCTCCATATAATGGACTTCGATGTTGCCCGCACATTTGAACTTCCAAAATGCAGCTTCAAACAGCTCTAAATGATCCCAGCCAAGGAAGAAGGGTCTAATCTAGTGAAATGATTGGTTATTTTCTGAAAAAATTAACAATTTATAATACTTTTTAACCTCAAATACTCGTCTTGTGTAGCTCTGCATGAACTTTGTGTATTCTGGTTCAATACAGTCAGGGTATGTTGAAAAACTTGCATCTAATTTTCTCCTCCAACTTCAAAATCATTCTACATCGCTGCAGAAGTACCTTTAAAAAGTGAACATGCAACAGTGAATACACAGAATTTACACAGAGCTATAGACGAGACAAGTATCTGAGGTTAAAAAGCATACAAATTATCAATATTTTTTTTAGAAAATAACCGATCGCTTCGCTGGATAAGACCCTCCTTTCTTGGCTGGGATTGTTTAGAGCTGTTTTAGCTGCATTTTGGAACTCGCGGGCACCACAGAAGTCCACTATATGGAGAAAAATTCTGGAATCTTTTCCTCAAGAAACATAATTTCTTTCAAAATCTGATCCAGTGTTTACAAAGTGAATGTGCAAAGAAGATCAAACGCCCTTTACATAAAAAGATAAAACAGCGACGTAGGATGATTTTGAAGTTGAAGAAAACATGGAGAGAAAAAATGTCCTCAAAAAACATAATTTCTTTATGACTGAAGAAAGAAAGACAAGAACATCCTGGATGACAACGGGGTGAGTACATTATCTGTAAATTTTTGTTCTGGAAGTGAACTTCATCTTTAAGTGGAAAGGACAAGTCCAAAAACGCTTATAATAGCTGGATCTGGCAAGACGGAGGCTGCGCCTGCGCCATCACTCACAGCTCTCTCAAGACTCGTTCACTTCGCCAGCATCTTGCAGCGATCAACTCAACTATCTAAATTAAATTATACATGTCATGAAGACATTCATATGAAGAGTTAAACAGCAAACTAGTCATTCAGAAAACAAATTTTATTTTTGAACATGAAAAGTTGATTGATGTCTGGACCTCGGTGACCTCATAGCTGGCTACGGGCCTGTTTATCTGGTTTATCTGGGTTAGGGTAGTAGGGACAGTGTTGGGAAGGTTACTTTGGAAATGTAATAGGTTACAGATTACAAGTTACTTGATTTAAAATGTAATAAGTAGTGTAACTTTTCAATTACTTTATTGTAATGTAACATTACTTTTCATTACTTTTTGATTACTTTTCTAAATTTCTAATTTTTTCAACTGTTAATCATTTTGAAACATTTAAACCAGGCAGAGTTAACCTTAGTTAACCTCAGTAGCACTCAACACTGATTACTGTCAGACTTTCAAAATCCTTTATCACTTGAATTAAGATTATAATAAGTAAGGGATAATATACATCTTTATTTTGCGATAACAACTGGCTGAATGTACATTATCCCACTTATTACACAGCTGCTTGATAGATTATTAGAAACACTGATCTGAGATGAAATATTTGAACGCAAAGCTTCCATGAAGAAATCAGTTGCTAGCAAATGGCAAGTTCAAACTAGACATTTTAGGGATACAGTGCAGTCATACCAGTTTTCTTACACAACATTTCACCACATAAATAATTAAGTAGTAGTACTAGTTTGTTAGTTATCTTATAATACATTACAGTGTACAAAAAAAAAAAAAAAAATGGCATCAGCTGCGTTTGTATAAAACAACAGAGCAAGTCCACGATACCAGGATGACAGAATTAAGAAATTGTACACATAATATTGAATTAAGCTTTAATATTTTATTAGCTAACCAAACTCAAAACTTCCGCCAAGAAAAACTATCAAGCATATAGCACTGACTTACTTATATTTTTGGGCTTTTTATGCCTTTTATTGTGATAGGACAGTAGAGAGATGACAGGAAAGAGCAGGGAGGAGAGAGGGGAGCGGGATCGGCAAAGGATCTCGAGACGGGAATCAAACTTGGGTCACCGTGAGCACAGTTGTGCTATATGTCATAACAAGATCATAATATAAATAACATCATAACAAGAAATAGCTATGATACTGGGTTTGAAATCAAATGTTTGCATAGTTATGACAGAAAACACTAGCATCTAACAATGCCTTGGAAAAAACAATCTTAAAAATAAAGTTTATGCATAAACCCAAATAGGAAATAAAACAGTTATCGAATAAGCATGTGTCCTGTTCTGTGTCCTAAACTCCTGAAACATTGGTGTCTCATTTTAGAGCAGCCAATGCAATTTAAAAGAAGTCAATTAAATCTGTAAGTGGGGGTGGGTGTGTGAAAAAATTCTGATGTAATCCCCTTTGTAATCACTGGCATTTTTCAAAAGTAACTGTAATTTAATTACATATTTTTTCTCAGTAACTAACTAATTACAATTACATTTATTTTGTAATTAAATTACGTAATTCCGTTACATGTAACTAGTTACTCCCCAACACTGAGTAGGGAGGGTGGCATTTATTTCATAATTTTAATAAAAATGATAATTTACACTCAATGCATTGTTGCATACTGTTTTATAATGTACTGCAATACTGAGATAGAAAAAATTCTGATAGTGTAAATAGAATCTATCTGCACTTAGTGTAAATAATATCTATCACTATTTGCACTAAGTGCAAATAGTCGGTGCCATAAATTGCTCAATTTGTCATCAACACGTCATCTCCTGCCTTGATAAACTTGAAGTGTTTGTTTGGCTTTGAATCTCAGAGAAATCATGGTCCATGATTCCTTATGTGATGCATAAAACTGTGCTGTGGCTTAAAAACATAAATTACAGATGCTTTTCTATGTATCAGTATCCAGCCTTCTGTAAATTTGTATCTCTGTCTCTTTGAATTGTTTTGCAGTGTCCTCAATATGTCTCCCATGGTGTTCCTGAAAATCATAAACAGAAACAGAATAAACCTTTTTATTTTACGTTAATATATGTTGATCCTGTTTCCCACCTGATAGATTATGGAGTAAACAGGGACATACCTGCTTTATTATTTATCTTTATTTACTTTTTGCTGATGTATAACAACACAACAACAACAGAGCATCTTTAATAAGCCATTTGAGTTCAGAGGAGAAGAGTGAAGTTTCACTGTTCATTTAATTCACATTCTCAAGATCGCCCCAGAAAACTAGTGCTGGGCAGTCTGAGAATAAAACTATAGATTTTAGTTTGCTTTATGGTCTTGTGGGTCTGTGCGCAATAATCTGTAACTACTTTATTGACTAATGAAATATTCATTGGCAGCAGGGTGGTTGGAAAATGCTGATGTTTAATGTTTCTTTGTTTTAGTTTCAAAAACAATACGTTTTGGAACTGAACTTGTATTGAATATCATTCATCAAGCAAACCATGCCGTTTTGAACTACTTGATTCTCACTGTTTGACATTATCCTATATCAGCTCAATGCAGCAAAATGTGAAAGTAGTTTAAATTCTGATGGTGTATTGTGGTCCTGTATCTCTGTGTAACACCAGCACTGTTTCTGACACTGTTAGCTTCAAAGTGTAGAGCCGCAGGAGAATAGAAATACACACCCTATACAGATGCTTAGAAAAAGCTATACAATTAATCTCTTCTGCTTCTTTGTCTTCTTCTTCTTCTTCTTAAAAATGACAGATATAGTGAAGAACACATGCAAACTTTTCTAGCACCCTTTGTTACAGAACTCTAAGTACTACTTTAAGTAGAAACCTGGTCTTATGATGAAAGTGTACATGTGGGAATGTCTTTGTGAGACGTGAAATAAGTACCAATAAGTACATATCACTGCAGTTTTCAACAGAAATGTCCACTGAGTGGCACTAAAAGACTTTTTTTTGTTTTGTCCTCAAAACAGATGAACGTACATATGGTACGTTTTATGTGACGTTGGTTTTGTACATGTTGATAGGTCCATTGAGTGGTGCTATAGCTCTAATGCTCAGTAACCTTTTAAAATATAATGTGCCATCTGAAC
Source organism: Labeo rohita (assembly GCF_022985175.1). Taxonomy (NCBI): domain Eukaryota; kingdom Metazoa; phylum Chordata; class Actinopteri; order Cypriniformes; family Cyprinidae; genus Labeo; species Labeo rohita. The sequence goes on from NC_066870.1 coordinate 12,883,968, forward strand.
TACACCTAAACCTACCCGATAGTATATTCAAAAGCAAATGTGACGTAAAAAAATGCAATTGCAAGCATGCCGTTTTAGCTTGTTTTTTGAGCTCTCATCGTTCACCTCTTTCATCGCAAATCATATTTTTCACAGGATTTGTACCCAAGGAGTCCACATCCTAAATCTAATTCTGTGCTACCAAGCAAGTTTGTTACGTTATGCTGTAACCACTGTTACGCCAAACATATGGAGCTGTAATTATACCAGTATGAAAACGATTACAAGTGCTCGGTTTTTAGCTGCCTCTAGTGGACATTTCTGTTGGAAACTGCAGTGATACGTACCTGTTGGTACGTATTTTGTGTCTTGTGAGAAACATTCCCACAGGAACGTTTTCGTCATGAGATGAATAGTTAAGTAAATGGTCCAATGACTCACATCACTTGCTTTGTTAACACTTTACAATAAGGTGTCATTTGTTAACATTAGTTAATGTATTAACTAACATGAACAATACAGTTATTACACTATTTATTAATCTTTGTTAATGTTAGTTAATAAAAATACAGTCGTTCATTGTTAGTTTGTTTATACAGTGCATTAACTATGTTAACAAACAACTTGTGATTTTAATAATGCATTTGTAAATGCTGAAATTAACATTAACTAAGCTTAATAAATGCTGTAGAAGTTTTGTATATTCTTAGTTTGTGTTAACTAATGTAGTTAACTAATGTTTCCTTATTGTAAAGTGTTACGATATAATAATTAAATGAATGTATCTAGATACTTGCTTTAACAGCTAAATTATTACAAATGTAACCAGTGGAACCACACAGAAATTGCACATTGATGCTTTGAACTGGAACATGTATCTGCATCTGAGATATGAGGTACATGAATTTAAAATATAAAAAACACCTGGGTATGTGTGGGAGCATATCTGTGCAGTTCAAAGCAAACATTACGTCATCAGGGCAAAGGCACTTTCAAAGCCCAACTGCGTCAAGGTACATATAACATTGCACTCAGGGCAAATACGTAGGAAATTTCCAAAGGATTGAACATACCTTAAAGAAAAGTAAACTATGTGGGTAACATGTGAAACAACAGTGAATCTGCTCAGAACATTTTTCAGCAAATTGTCAGGTAGTGGTGGACAGAGCCTTGGTAAATAAGACCACGAAAATGCTTACAGGAACTGTAGAAGTTACAGCCCTCCATGAAAGATTGAAGAACATATGTTTGAGACAACAACAACATGAACAATTCATAACTCTGTAGTCTTGCAGTTCTTGTATGGACAAGAACTCAAATCACATCTCATGTGGACTTCTCCCATAGGAACGAGAGTGACTCAACAATTTCCATGGTCTAATTAGGGCAAATGTGGATGCTTAAAGGAATAGTACAACCAAAACTGAATAATGCTGAGAATTTACTCACCCTCGGGCCATCTTCACTGGAACTGATTTTGAGGAATTTACCACTTGTTCAGCAATAGCTCATCTGCAGTGAATGGGTGCCATCAGAATGAGAGTCCAAGCAGCTGATAAATGTGTGTTAGTAATAAATTAATCAAGACGTATTTAAAGGAGAAGTCCACTTCCGAAACAAAGCTTCACATATAATGTACTCACCCCCTTGTCATCCAAGATGTTCATGTCTTTCTTTCTTCAGTCGTAAGGAAATTATGTTTTTTGAGGGAAACATTTCAGCATTTTTCTCCATATAATGGACTGATATGGTGCCCCGATTCTGAACTTCCAAAATGCAGTTTAAATGCAGCTTCAAACAATCCAAAATGCAGTTGTAAACGATCCCAGCCGAGAAGGAAGGTTCTTATCTAGCGTAACGATCGGTTATTGTCATAAAAATAATACAATTTATATACTTTTTAATGTCAAACGCTCAACTTGTGTTACTCTGCCTGGACTGTTGTATTCCGGTTCATGGCAGTTAGGGTATGTCGAAAAACTCCCATCTCATGTTCTCCCTCAGCTTCAAAATCTCGCTGTTTTACCTTTTTTGTTGAGTACTTTGTCGGTACTTCTACAGCGATGTAGGATGATTTTAAAATGATTTTTGAAGTTGAGGGACAAAATACAATTGGACTTTTTCAACATACCCTAACTGTCTTGAACCAGGATACACAGAGTTCAAGGAGAGCAAGAAAAGATGAGCATTTGAGATTAAAAAGTATTTAAATTGTATTTTTTAAATGAAAATAACTGATCGTTTCACTAGGTAAGACCCTTCTTTTCAATTATATAGAGAAAAATGCTGACGTTTTCCTCAAAAAACATAATTTCTTTACGACTGAAGAAAGAAAGACATAAACATCATGGATGACAAGGGTGTGAATCTTTGTTTTGGAAATGGACTTGTCCTTTAACTTTAAAAGTTCTGTATCTATAATATTGCTTTCTCCAGTGAAAAAAGTTATCTTGTCTGAAACAGGAGAGAAATATGTGCAAATAAAGCACAGTTTACAAGCAATAACAGTCCAAAACAGTTTTGATGTCAGATGATTTTTGGAAAGTATTAATTACTTAATGAAGGATTAAGGAAGAATTTGCTGCAGACATGCAGCTTTTCACTTTACAAGATGTTTCTTGATGGTCTGGAGTCATGCAGATTATTGTGATGTTTCTGTCAGCTGTTTGGACTTTCTGACGGCACCCATTCGCCGCACAGGATTTTTTGGTGAGCAAGTGATGTAATGCAAAATTTCTCCAAATCTGTTTTGATGAAGAAACAAAGTAATCTACATCTCTGATGGTCTGCGCGTGAGTACATTTTCAGTAAATTTTCATTTTTGAGTGAAGTGTAAATCTCACAAATAGCATCATTGCAGTGAAGTATGGTAGCTTAATGTTTCAGGAATTGTACTCAGGGAAAAGAAACTCTGACAGACAGAATACCTTCATTTATTTGATGGGTTTTTGAACAGCCTGTTAAGTTGCACATTATTTCAGAGACGCACTCTTCGGCTTGGTTTCGCTTCATTTCCTTCCCAAGTAAAATTTTCATTCACTCCTATCTCACTTTCAGATGTATGGACGCTATACACAGGAGTTGGGGGCCTATGCCAAAGAAGAGGCAGCTCGTCTGCGTGAGGATGGAGCGCTGCGGAGGACCACCAGTGTGCGCGGCCAGGCTCCAGAACTGCTGGAGTATGAGAAGGACCCATGTGCCAAGTGTCAAGGTGGGTGTGTTGTATGCATACGTGTTTGCCAACTGTTTGCTGGCTGGCCTGCTAGCGTCATAGCTTGCTATTTCCAGCAGTGGCTACAGAGCAAAGCTAGAAAAGCAGAGCAAATCCACAAGGATGAAGGGCAGCGGGGATCGAAAGAGGAAAAGGGTCACAAAGGGCAGGAGGCAAAAGAGTTAGTGAGAACATTCTGGAATAGGGGATTAGGTGAGACCGATGCTATAGATAAGCGGGAGGGATTTGACTCAAGATCTGAGCTTTACTTAGGCTGAGCAAGGCTGATGCATCTACACTCTTGTTCAGACCCACATGGAATCAGTGGCAGTAGAACTTCGCATAAAGATTCATGCTCTTCCTGCAGGATTAGAACAGTTGTACTTTTATCTAACACTGTGGTTCTCAAACGTTTGGAGTTCAAAGCCACCCTTTGTCCAAGACAATATTCAGAGGCCCTACTATGTAAGTTGATGTACCTCTAGTACTTCTGTAATCCAAAAAACGTTTGGTAGTTTGAAAAAGTCCCATAGTGGGCCCTGGACCCTGGTTGAGAACCACTGATGTAGCACATGCCAGCATCATTTTGTGTTTTGGATGCTGGTGTTAGTACTGTACTGCTGGTAGTACTGGTGTTACTGATATTCTGATATTCATTTTTAACTCTTTCCCCGCCAGCATTTTGGGAAAAAGTTGCCAGCCACCACCAGCATTTTTGATCATTTTCACTAACATTTCATGACCCATACAATATTTTGTTGTATAAATATCTGAGCATGCAATACATAGTTTTATTCTAGCTTCAAGCTTTATTTTTATTAATCAACGCTTGAATGTAGGTATGTTTCATTAAAGTGCCCCTATTATGGATTATGAAAGGTTCATATTTTGGTTTTGGGAGTCCCCAACAACAGGTTGACATGGATGCAAGGTCAAAAACATTTTCATTGCCTTATATTGCATTTATTTTTACCTTATTTGCTCAACGACTACCAAACGATTAATTTCCTCCTTTGCGTGACACTAATCTGCCGTGACTGGTCCGATGACCCAGTCTGTTGTGATTGGTCTACTGCGTGCAGCGCATTTAGGAAACAGAACACCCATCACCATTACATTAAACACCCAAACAGTCAAGGTATATGCGTTAGCCCAACGCAGAAGCGTACTGATAAAGCACTGCAGTTTGTACACCAATGTATTGCTCTATTCTTTATCATAACTCCAAGTAATAACTATGACAAACATTCACTTTTCATCGACACATTTCTAGACAATTGCGAGCGAACAGATATTGCTGTTAGCCGGTTAGCCAGAGACCTACAAGCTGTGAAGAGTGAACATAACACACACAACTAAATACGTATTTTGCATGATACAGAGTACATAAGAGCAACAAATTTTATGTCATCCAAGATATTCATGTCTTGCTTTCTTCAGTTTTAAAGAAATCATGTTTTTTGAGGAAAACATTCCAGGATTTTTCTCCATATAGTGGACTTTAGTGGTGCTTAATGGATTGAAGGTTAAAAATTCAGTTTCAGTGCAGCTTCAAAGGGCTATAAACGATCCCAGCTGAGGAATAAGTGTCTTATCTAGTGAACCAATTGGTAATTATCTTTATGCACTTTTTTAATCACAAATGCTTGTTTAGCTCTGCAATTCGCATGCGTGCACAACAAGTGGGTAGGCAATATGCTAATGTTTAATGTTGACATGAGGGGCGCATGAACATGAAACAGCTTGAGATTAATTTTAAAACCCACTTGTTTTAATGATACCGATTCAACTCTTTCTTTTAAGAGACAATAACACACTGCATGAAAAGTAATTTTCAATAATCCATAGGGGCTTTTTAAAAAAGCAATATTTGAGCAAAAACCTGAGAATATCGCATTTTTATCAAATACTTGCAGTGACCATATGTGCCATTTTCAATGGACATGCCCTGGACAGGATTTCTATATTGCCTAAAATATCTAGGTTTTGGCTTTGTTTTCCTGTCTTCATACTTGCTGAAGGTAATGACTGACAAGTAGTTTGTCACAAACATGCAGGCATAGTACATACTTGACTAATCGTGGCATGTGAGAAGGTGGGATCTACAGAGAATGGTCAAAGTGATGCAAATACGTTTACATATTAAATGTGTTCAACTTGAAGCGTCGCTGCGCAGAACAATTCGTGTTTGACATCAAAGAACCGCAAGAGCGATTCAAAAGCATAAGGAACCGTCTGGTCTCTATAGCTCTCATCTTACTTTGACGTCATACACCGATCGTCACCCTACAAATGCTACACCTGGATCATATTCAGTACGATGATCAAAGCAAAGATGCAGTAGATCGCTTCCATCAGCACCCTCAAAACTTGCACAGTCCTTTACCACTTCATATATTGACATTTCACTCTGTTCATCTGTTTCCCCAGAACAGATGAATGTGCATATGGTACATTTTATGGTAAAGGCTATACAGATGGTATACAGATGTACTGTACAATAATTACTGTTTTTGCATTATTGTTAGGGGTAGGTTTAGGGTTGGGGTAGATGTAGACCAGTGTTTGGCATATTACTTTAAAAAAGTAATTATTAGTTACTGCTCGTAAATAGTAACTGAGTTACATAATTAAAAATGCAACTAATTACCAGGGAAAGTAACTATTGTGTTACTTTAAAAAATATGTTCAAATAACTAGGATGTCCCCAATTTTAAATAAGTAAAATAAATGAAAACAAAATATTGTACACTAATCTACACTATTTTAATGTTTCTGTGGGACAATATGAAAGACAATTTAATAAATGATTGTAAATAATGACACCTTGGCAATAGAATCGCCATTGGCTAGTACATTTTTGATAATTTAGCAACTTTAGTAATTTAGTAATTAGAATAACCATGTATGAATGCATATTTGTCATGTTGACTGAACTTAGGACTGGTGGTGGTGCTTAAGAGATTGTTTGTCATTTAGTGTTTCTATAAAGAAGGGAAAAACTAAAAAGACCTAGTGCAAGATGAGGATTTGTGGTTAAAAAGAATATACATTTCAATTTCTTTAGAAAATGACTGATCGTTTTGCTAGATAAGACCTTTACTCCTTGGCTGGGATCCTGTAGAGCCCTTTCAAGCTGCACTGAAACTGCAGTTTGGACTTTCAACCTGTTGTCTCCTATTGAAGTCCACTACATGGAGAAAAATCCTGGAGTGTTTTCCTCAAAAACCTAATTTATTTTTGACTGAAGAAAGAAAGACATGAACATCTGGGATAATGTGAGTGAGTAAATTATCAGGATTTTTTTAATCCTTTTAAACAAACATAAATGACAAAAATGATGACAGAACTTGTTTTGTCAATGTACCTAGACAGCGATCTAGCAGCTGTTGCTATGGTTACCCCTCTTAGATGACACGACTTCTGTTTGTGCTCTAATTAATTCTAACTTTTGTGGCTAATGAAACCCTTCCTGAAAACAAAGTTTTCTTCTATGTAAAAGATATACATACTTTGAGATCCTGCAGACCATGATGGGTGCCATAATTCAAACACTGACTGCTGTTTTATCTATTTGACTAACTTAATCAGCAAGACTTTCTTGGTCATCCAGCAAAACAACATGCTGGCCAACCAACATTGTCAGCTTGGTTAGCATAGCTAGACTAGCATCAAACCAGCTCTAGACTGCGTAAAGCATAGCTTTTTATTTGAGGCAGTTCAGTGAGACTGGATATCGAAGTGTCTGAGGCTTGCAGATGTGGTGTTTTACCTCCTGTTTTCTAGACTGCCCTCTACTGGTGATTCATTGTCACTGGTTTGTGTAGCTGCCATTGTTTATCAATCTGTCACACACATTCCACAGGTGTGTCATCACCTGAATCTTAAAGGCATCTTCATGGTCTTCACATTTATGGTGGAGACATTTTCCTCCCAGTAATTTTTCAAGGATTGACACTGAACATTTGCTGTTGTCTAGCTGGTAAACAACAACTTGCAACATTTATCAGCCTGTTCATTTCCCTCTGCACCTCAGTGCAGTGCTCGCCATTCACCAGCAGGGAGCATAATCAGTCTGCGCTGTTTAGGGGTGATAGATGAGACACGTAGACGTGCAGTGTATCCGTAATGAGCCACTGTGTCTTTGTATGTGCCTGTGCGTCTGTGTCTAAAAATATGCCACTGTTCACCAAAGGATGCATTATATGGAACGGTACATTTGAGTTTAGAGATAAAAACTATTCGCCCAGCAATGATTTATTTTTCCATTTAATGGTACGTTAAGACGATTGGCTGAACAAAGAGCGCTTTGAACAAAAGCAGTAGCCATTCATATTGGAAGTCTGTGATAAATTCCCTGAACTATTATAAAAAAAAGTTGAGTTCTCATTAAATAGGCAACAGTGTCTCACAGTCCAATGTTTTTAGTGCTAATGAGGTATCTCATTGGTTTCTTGTAATATAAATAGACTGCTCTTTTGGCCTTGTGTAATCTCCAAAGACGCACAGCATCTGTCTCTATATCATCCTTCCCGCCTCCCTGTTGAGTGTGAAAAGCATGAGAAATCTATCAGCGCAGCGTGCAGCGCAGGTCTTCTGATCCTCCTTGACTGAGTTTGAGGGGTTTGGAGGCTTGTCAGCTCACTACCTACACACCGGTCTAGAGAGCTGGCATCATCGTCTGTTTCTTTCTCTCTGTCTCTGTCTCATTTCTATTTTATTCCTTCATCCAACTGTAATTTTGTTCCAAAACCAAGCAAGCTACCATGCTGCATATTGCCTACATAGGTGGCTACCTACTAAGGCAGCATCGTAACCATCATTAAACCTCATAAGTGAATAATTTGGAGCACTCTGCATATGCAGCAACACATACTTTAGGATGGTGCTCTGCACTTTACTCGACTCGTGGCTCCAAAAGGGTTTGCTGATAGTTTGTTGCTAAGCTAACTGCATTACACTAACTATATTATTAAGTATTGAGAAAAGTAGATATATTTATAACCAACGTTTATCAACCAGGGCCCGTATTCACAAAACATCTTAAAGGGGTCATCGGATGCAAAGTTCACTTTTTCATGTTGTTTGAACATTGTGTTGTCAGTGTATGTACAAATCTACCCTATAATGATAAAAATCCATGCAGTGGTTTTTAATTAATCTGTAAAAATAATATCCCCTTTTTCAAATCCAGCCATTCTCAGATGCCTGTCGGTGTGGCGTCAGATCAGCTGTCACAGTCCGACCTCCATTGTTTCGATGCTGGAGCAGGGATGTAAATTAGACAAGAATATCTCAGATTGAGCGATTGAGGTGTTGTGTTGCTGGATGTGATAATGAACATAGTGGTCGTCATTTAACGTTACTCCCGACATCTGAGCCGCTGAAGATGCAGTGGATTACGTTTGTTTGTGAAGGGAATGCGCCTCCCGATCTACATAAATGTGTCTATGTTTGTGATCCAGCTTCACTTACAGCAGAAGTGAGTATAAGGTTTTTGTTTTATGAATCTCTGCAATCACATTTCCTAATAATGTGCTACTTAGCAAGTTTAGCAGCTAAATGTGGCAAAATGCGGCTAAAGTAAACAGGCTCATCACTCCACAGAGAGAAGAGAGGGGTGAGGCGAGCAGAGTTCATTAACATTTAAAGCAGCCGCTATCTATTTGACTAACTTAATCAGCTTAATCAGATAATGAGCTTTTAAAAAGTTATCACCTTAATCACAGGAGTATTATGACTGTTGTAAAATTTGTCAGGGACAATTTTCCTTTGATTATATCCTTGTTTTCATTAACCAGTTGGGCAAGAAGTAACAACTGTTCTTGTGTCCAGTTTGGCTTTAATTTACATTTGCATGTCTTGCTATCAGCCATGATTATTTTATTCTATCAATTCAAAATTGTTTATGAGAAGCACACATGTAAGTGGCTGACAATTAGCTGAACATATTCTGTGGTTGTTTAACTAGTGACACTTAGCCTGCTTTTTAAAGTCTTTATTTGAATGTGGCAACATTTTTATTTTTCAACTTTTATTTGAATATGGCAACATAGTGTCACGCTCCATAGCAACGAAGTCAACCCCACCCTTACATTAAAAAATGCCTCTGTATGTGTTTTGTCTCATATTTATATATATATCACATATCACACAATATCACACGGGCAGCAAGAGCAATATGACACGAGTGCTGATTTTTGAATTAAACACAATATTATGTGTTTTTGCTCAGTTTTGCGGAGAACATATCGGCCGCGTCCGAAAGCTCTAAAATGCTACCTTCGGAGGCAGCATTCCAAGGCAGGAAGGCATCAAGGCACATCCGAATACAAATTCGATTTCATTTCCTGTCTCCAGAGGTACCTTCTGCTGATCGAGTTTTGAAGCAGCATAGATGTATCCTTTGCTGCCTTAGATATCCCACAATTCTGTGCGTTCCATTCCGTGACGGTCGAGCTAAAAAAATAAAGATGTGTAATTGTATATTTCTGACAACTTTTTGCAATTTTGATGTTATTACTAGCGAGAATTCAATATCAAAACTTGTTCTGTCTTCGTGCAAAAACGCTGCCTGCAAAGTTATTGACTGAAAAGGCAGCAAGTCAACTGTCTAGGCTTTTGGACGCAGCCATTACCTTTGAAGCCCTAGCAGAATTGTTGCGTGTCTCCGAGCAACACAGCGGTGTTTAGTATCTGAATGAATCCGTGTTTTGAACAAACCGTGTAAACCAATAATTCAGAGAGCCTTTTACTTCATTCCTGAAAGAAACAGCTGTTTGAACGAATCGAAGACATTTACTGCCACCTGCTGGCAGATTTAATTTCTTCTTTAGAGTATCATTTCTTAACAAAAAATTATAAATAAATAAAAATAAATAATAAGAAGAGTAAAAATAAAAACATTAAAATTGTCATCATTTACTCACCCTCATATTGTTTCAAACCTTTCTTTTGTGGAACATGAAAGAAACTATTTTGAAGACTGTTGGTAACAAAGCTGTTTTGGTTACTAATGACTTTCATTGTATAAACAAAACATACTTCTCAGTATTTTTTGTTCATACATTGTATGAACAAAAAATACTGAGATGTTTCTCAAATTATCTTCTTTTCCATTTACATTAAGGCTGTTGCAGCCTAAATGTTTACGTGTAATAAATTCTATTTTGAATCAAATAAAATACATTTTATTAAACAAATGACTTCTTGCTGAAGCTACTTTTTGTGATGTCTGTTTGATACTTTACAAAACATTGACTTTAAATGATCTTTTGGGAGTAATTTCTCAGCCGAATTTGATGTGCGATTAATTTGCGATTAATTCTATTAATTCATCAAAACAACATGTAATTAATTCAAATAAATTTTTAATCGACTGACAGGCCTAGTAAAAACACAATCAAAAGCGTGCCGTTCTGGCTTGTTTTTTATCTTTCATCTTTTTCATTGTGAGTCATGTTTTTCACAGAATTCAGACCCAAGGATTCCTCATCCAAAGTCCAGTTCCATGCCAGCTGAGCTACCAAGCAAGCTTGTTATGTCTGGAAAGCAAAACATATGGAGTTCATAACTGTGTACGAAAATTATTACAAGTGCTCGCTGTTCATTTCTGTTAGAAACTGCAGTGATATGTACTTAATGGTACGTATTTTGCATCTTGCAGAAAAGTTCCCACAGGTACGTTTTTGACATGAGATCAGGTAGACATTTGTTTAAGTTTGCTGTTAGCTTGTTGGTACTGATAAAATAATAATAAGCATTAAAGGGATAGTTCACCCTCAAATGAAATTCTGTCATTAATTGCTCACCTCATGTCGTTCCAAACTCATAAGACCATGTTCATCTTCAGAACACAAATTAAGATATTTTTGATAAAATTCACACGTTGGCTGACACTGAAGAGAAGAAATTGTTGTATTAAGTCATTATTTTTGTTTTCTTTGTCCACAAAAAGTATTCCCGTAGCTTCAAACATTAAGGTTAATGCCACATGGACTTTTTAACGATGTCCTTACTACCTTTCTAGGCCTTGAACGTGGTAGTTACGTTGCTGTCTATGCAGGGTCAGAAAGCTCTCAGAGTCACATTTCATCAAAAATATCTTAATTTGTGTTCCGAAGATGAACGAAATTCTTACAGGTTTGGAACAACATGAGGGTGGGTAATTAATGACAGAATGTTCATTTTTGGGTGAACTATCCCTTTAAAATTTATAGTACACTGACATGTTGGATATGATAATTCATTTTTATTCACACTAGACTATTTTTCAATACTTTTAAGTATTGCGAAAAGGCTTTTTTTTTCACTGATCTTGTAACAGTGTGTTTTGGGATTGCCTCCGCTGTGAAGGATACATGTGATGTTTTGGCCATGAGAGAATATCTTGGCAGGCAGCATAAATAAGATGTCTACCTTTTGGTCGGGAGCATGCTTATGATGTTTTTAAAATGCAGCGTTTGTAGGCAGCTCATTAGCTTTTGAGATAAACTCAGTGTTGTTATGCCAGCTTATTATAAAAAATATATATTTTAATAAATTCACTTATAAATATAGGCAGTTGTGGTTTGTGCTTTCTGGGCTTGTTTCCAGAATACAACAACATATTTGAATTTGCTAGCACTTGACCTACACAGCACAATAGAGTATGACCGACTGCTAATAGCAGTTGTCAAATTTCCCCACGTACAGTCTGAGCTGCACTATACAAATTTCCATTTTGCTCTGGTGTTTCTGCCTGTCCCAGCTCCTTCTGTACCTCAATGATGTGTAATTGCAAAAGACAAGAAATTTATTGACTGATTTAGATGGTCAGTTTTTTATTAAAAAGCAGGGCTTGGCACAGGTAGGATTTTTTATTAGATGGCCTGGTTAGATTTTTAATTACCCTGACAAAATGTTAACTGGTGTCAGCAAAGATACAAAAAATGTATCTAGTGACACATTTTTATGTTCCAGAAATAATATAGATCAAATGTACTGTATAAAAAAAAGTTTTTTATGACAACTCATTGACAAAGAGACACAATTATAAACACACTTTTGCTTAACAATAATGGCATGCAGTACAAAACATGGTTACATTTTAGTTTATACTTTAGACATTGTACAAGCAACAATCAGACTAAATCAGACTAAAAATAAAGTGTTACCCGAAACATCAGTGATTTGTAAATTTTTTTGCTCCAATAAACCACATTAATGAAATCAAACAGTTTGCCTTTTTAAACTAGTACAACTAATACTGGCATCCTTGGTAAATATGAATAAAGGCAGCTGTGAAAAAAAATCTGCATCATTTATCTTTCTGATTCATATTTATATTTTTTTAGCACACCAGGTTGACTACGAGCATGAAACTATCCAGCCATGACTTCCTGTTCCACAAGATTATAAATATGAGGAACACAAAGGCCAAATTCCCTTAATCATCTATCAAAAGGAGAAAAACCAATGAATATAGTTACGGTGTGCAGAACAAGATTATTGAGCTTCACAAAATAGAAAGTGGCTGTAAGCAAATAGCTAAAGCATTGAAAATCTCCATTTCCACCATCAGGGCAATAATTCAGAAGTTCCAATCAACTAAAGATGTTACAAATCTACCTGGAAGAGGATGTGTGTCTGTATCGTCCTAATGCATGCTGAGGAGAGCTTGAGTGGCAAAGACTCTCCAAGAATCATAGCTGAAGAATTGCAGAGATTAGTTGAGTCTTGGGGTCAGAAAGCCTTAAAAACATATCAAACCGCCCCTACATTAACGCATGTTGCTCGGGAGGATTTCAGGAAAAATCCTCCTTGCTCATCCAGAAACAAACTCCAGCAAATTTAGTTGCCAGACACTACTGAAACTTCAAACAGGACTGGCTTCTATGGTCAGATGAAACTAAAAAAAGAGCTTTTTGTCAGCAAACCCACCAGGTTTGGTGCAAACAGGGATAAAAAGTACCCCATGTCCATGGTTAAATATACCACTGGGTCTTTAATGTTGTGGGCTTATTTTTCTGCCAGAGGTCCTGGACATCTTGTTTAGATGCATGGCATCATGGATTCTATCAAATACTAACAGATACATTTTTTTTAACTTGACTGTTTCTGTATCTTATAATGGGCAGTGGTTGAATCTTCCATCAGGAAAATCATCCAGAACAAATCAACACAAAAATGTGTCACTGAGGACAAATGCTATGCTATGGCTGTCCCAGTTCCCTGACCTGAACCTTATAGAAAATGAATGGGGTGAACTGACGAGAAGAAGGGCCAATATGGAGCTGGGAATTTGAAGGATCTGGAGAGATTCTGTTTAAAGGAATGATATCTGATTTCTTGTCAGGTGTTCTCCAAAACCAATCAGGCGTTATAGGAGAAAAGTGAGAGCTGTTATTTTGGGAAAGGATGTTGCTTTGGGTGCCAATAATTGTAGCCAACGTGAAGTAGAGGAAAACATTTATTTCATAAATAGATTTGTCCCCACTTTCCATTGTTTTAGTGCAAAGATAGGATAAAATTTTGTGAATTTTTTGAATGAAAGATTAAAATTACAAACGATGCAGATTAATTTTCACTGGTACCTTTTCTCATATTTACCAAGGGTGTCTGTATTGGTGGAGGGCACTGTATTTTGATTAAGAATACTCTGTGCTTTTGTCAGAACAAGTTGTGTGTTTTTTTCATATAAGACCTGGCATCAGAGCATATATGCCTATAACCAGAGCATATAAGCACATATCTTTCTCTCTCCCTTGTATAATTAGACTTTATTTGTGAATTTTAAGATGACAGAGGGGGGTAGATTTGCGACAAGCTGTCAGTATCCTGCTGTTTGTTCTCTATGCAACTTTAGAGTGAAGTCCTACCACCATAGCTGACTTAATCTGTCTATTTCAGTACTAATTGTTTTGGATCTGTGGATGAAAACAGAGAACTGGCAGCAGTCCACCAGCTCACCCTCATGGGAAACTGTGAGGCTCAATGCAGAAAATGCCGCATAAGTTGTCATATCAGGCAGAAAGAGGGCAGATACTATTGCCTCTCACCAAACCTCCTACACCTTTCTACTCGCTCTGGGGATATAAATAGATCTCGGATATATAATACATTGTTATATTATGCATGCATGCCACATAAGGATGTCACTTCCAGTGCTGGCCTGTGACTCACTTGTCAAAGACACTAAAATCTGTGTGGGGAAGCATGGGCTCTGCATATTTATACGGTTATTCCTCAAACTCCAATTAAGTGTCAAAATATGCCGCATCTCAGCACTTCTGTCTGGCGCGGTTTGGAGATAAGCACTGCAGGTTTGCGCGTCCAAAATGCGTCTTGAGTTGCGGTAAATTTGGTTCGGCTTATTGCTTTCTCAGTTGTGGATTGTTACAGGGTTTATTTTGAGCGCAAAGACATCTGTTGTGCCACTTCAGTGGGCAAATCTGCCCATGTGCCAACTCCCGCACAGAGGATCCAGGCAAAGGGCCGCTGAGCGGGTGCTGAAGCTGGCGGGGCAGCGTCTCTGTCACGTACACAGAGGTGTCCCTTCACCTGCCGTGACCCTACCCTTTCCGCTGTCTTTCAGATGCGTCTTATCTTCACACACACAAGCCATTTCCTGTCTGGGTCTTCGCAACCCCTGTCCACCTATGCAACAGCGCAATTGTTCACACTCTCGGTTTTCTCATGTGTCTGGAAACATGGGATTCCAGGGGAAAACGAGCTCTTTTATGACCAATTGTTCACTTCATTAAAGCATACTGTGCACCTACTGCTGGGTTCGGGTAATTGCTCTTGGGCTGTTCATTTCCTATTCATACAGTCTATCTCTGTGTTGTGAACACAGACTGACCTAAAAAGTAGAGGAAAGCGGTGGATATTTTAGGGTGCTTAATGGATTAGATCACTCAAAAATGAAAATTATGACTACATTTACTCATCCCCAGGTCATTAAAAACCAATGAAACCAAAGAAATGAAACATGAATGTAAAAATTTGAAGATGTTTGCTGGTTGCTTTTGCCGTGCATTTACTATAAATGCATCATGAAAGTAGCCCGCATGACTCATATTGTGCTATATATGTAAATATAATAAGCACACAACTGTTTTCAGCATTGATAATAATAAGAAATGTTATCAATGAAAAAAGATCATGTGGCACTGAAAACTGGAGCAATGGCTCCAGTCTTCAGCCATAATTACAGGAATAAATTACATTTTAAAATAAAAAAAAACTGTAAAAGTATTCACAATATTACATTTTTTACTGTTATTTTTCATCAAATTAATGCAATGACTGTACATTATGCAGTTTTACTCAACCATCTAGTGTAGGAATTTTAGACAGTTAAATGCATGTTGAGTACATTAAGTGTCCAACTTTTTTTTGTCCATTAAGTGCATTAAGTACAAGTGTACTTTTTAGGGGGTTCAACGCATAGCACTGAAACTCTATTGTAATTGCTAGAATGGTCACAGATCAGCAATCTCCACATAAAACTGATCGACCAGACCAAAACGTAAGTCGTAGAAACTTGGAACTTGGAGGGGTAGTAGGAGAGTAAGGCTCGCCTCAATTGGCCTGACTAGGGTGCTACAGCAATCAAAAGTACGTTCATAACTCCTTAATCAGTGGTTTTCAAACTGGTCCTGTGAGCACCTCCAACACTACACATTTTCTGTCTCTTCCTCATCTATTACAACTGATTCAACTTATCAGCTCATTAGTAGAGACAGCAAGACCTGAAATGGGTGTATCAGATAAGAGAAACCTACAAAATATGCAGTGCGGACTGGTTTGAAAACCACTGTCCTAAACCATCAGTCACAGGCTCAAGTGTCTTATATCATTGGAATCCTTGGCTCAGGCAAGACAAGAGACACCTCAGAATCGATCGTGGCATTTCACATTTTTTTGAAAAACATACTTTTGCAAAGTAGTCCTAGGTTTTTTACCCGGTCGGAACCAAACCAGTGCAGAAATATTCTCTGGAAAGTGAATATCAATAATTATCAAGAAAAAGTTAAACTTTTGACTCGCACTTATGTAAGAGCTCTTATCTGACTCTTATCTGAGGTCACAGGAAAAAAAATCACAGAGCTTGACCAAAGTTTGAGCACCTGTTAGACAGGGTTAACGGAGCCCGATCGGAATGAAACTCAGTGGACTTGTTCAACACATGGTCCCAAAGGTCAAATTGGCCATTGGCGGGGGGGGATAGATATCGCACTGTACATCAAAAATGATTGTACATTGCATGGTTTTTCACACATATGCACATTATCCATATCATACGACAACTTTGCCACTAGAACCACTGCTGTAAAAAACCCTACTTTTTCAAACTAGTCCTAGGCTTTCCGCTCAATCTGGAAAAAAACACTGCAGTACAATTTTCTGGACTCTCTAGGTCAGTAATTTTTAAAAAATTTTGGAATTTACCCTTTGGGGAGCTATAATGTGCTCATTTAGAAAAGAGGACTTTCCAAATGTACACAAAATCCTATAAAACCTAAAGGAAAACTCAAAAATTCACAAAACCTGCTGAGCACATATATGTGACAGGTGGTTCTAAACAAGCAGGCCAAGTTTTAAAGGAATCAGACCACAGCTGGCGCTGTAACAGTCAGAAACGTAAAAAAAAAAAAAAAAATATTTCTATGGTAGGGCAACCAGACGTGCCAATTCCAAGGGACACATTCAGCACAGGATTTCTAAATTGCCTAAAATAACCAGGTGTTGGCTGTTTGTGCTGCACTGAACGATCATTGTATGACATTAAAGTACCGCAAGAGTGATTCGAAAGCGTGGACCCGTGTGCGCTGCTCTCTATAGCTTTCGCAGTACTTTGATCTCGTACAACATTACTACACTTGGTTATTTTACGCAATTTATAAATCCTTTGCTTAACGTGTCCCTGGGAAGTGGCATGCTGGTCACCCTATTCTATGGTAAATTACCTGGACAAAAATGCTTTTTTAATCATTGATTTAGATGGGTACAGCCTTGCTAAATAATATGTAATGACTTTTTCCATATATGCTTAAGTGCCTTAAGCGCTTGAACCCCAGTAATCGCTGTTTGCAGCTGTATTTATTTTTCAAATGTTCAATATGAAGACACGACTCACTCTATTTATACTACAAATGGCATAGAATAGTGCATAAATACACAAACTGAGTCACCTCGGCCTGCAGATGAGACTTCTTTTTAATAAAAAAATTAAAAATATTAACATTTTACAGACCCCAATCCTTCGAATGGTAGTATATATAAATCGGTTTTCATGCTGCGTTTGCATATTTTTAAGCTTCAGTGCCTTGGTGCTCATTCCTTTGAGGAGCAAACAGTATATTATTGTAATTCACCATTTACCTTCAGCGAAAAAAGAAAGTCATACAGGTTTGTAAATGACAACTGATTTTTATTTTTTTGGTGAGCTATTTCTGTAATGTCTGTTTGCAGTATGTACGTCAAGGTGTCAAAAGTTCCTGATTTCCCGTGTGGGTGAAGACTGGATCTTTCTCATCCTCCTGGGGCTTCTCATGGCATTGGTCAGCTGGGCCATGGACTACACTATTGCCTTCTGCCAGCAAGGTGAGAGAGAGAAAAGAATGAAAAGAAAGAAAAGGACAATTTTCTGCTTGACAGGGTTCCATGAAAGTACAGATGGTGTCATTTAATCAGTCAAGTATTGTTTTTTTTCAGTGGGATATCGTCATCATGTGTATTCTGGGATGGAAGGTGCATTAATGCCTGAAGGAATTGGTGCCAACTCACTGACCTCTTTTTACAAAAGAATGAGTTTATTTACAAAGACTGGGGGTGTGGCAGTTCAGTCAATTAATAAAAAGGCACAGAACTGTCTTAGCACATATCAAGGGCAGTTTTTTAACGTTACAGCTTTAGCGATATCAAGTGCTTTTCACCTCAGAAATTTACAAAAATGACTAGTATTTTTAAATAACAATAACTGAAGACCCCAGTCTTGCAAATGTGTAAAAGTGTTCCATACAGGACAGGGCCATAGAGTAGGTCACTCCCTAATGTTGGTTTCCATGTTGAAATCATAGGGGATCCAAATGATCTCAGTGATACTCCTATTAATGTGCACTTTTGATTCAGTTATAGGCATTTCTTCAATTAAAATAAAATAACCCTCTCTTTTTCATCCACACCAGTAGGTGTCAGTATAAATTCTAGGACAGCTGTCAGATCAGACAGGAAAACTAAACTAAATAACAGTGCACAAGTAAATGTAGCTGTATAGTCTACTGTTTGAAAAAGTTAATGGGCATTTCTTCAATTAAAACACCTTTGCTTTATCATCCAGTATAACTTCCAAGACAACTGTCAAATTGAGTAGGAAAATGAATTTAAAAAATTAACAATTAGCAGCACAATATGTACATTTTCATCACTAGAGAGGGCATATTCAAAACAAACAAAGAACTAAAGGTATAGTATGATGACGCCGTGATTGTGTGTGAAATCATGGGAGTTGTAGTCTTCATCCCCACAGCCGATCCAATCCGTCGTGATTTGGGCAGAAATCATGTCCATTGATGAGCTAATGTATTAAAGACTTATTAAGGTCGCTGTAGTATGAAGAAGGGCGAGGCTGAAAGTCGTGGAAGCAAAATGAGGACGCCACAGTCGAGTGCTTCCGCTTCTTCCGATCATGTGTATGTGAGGTAAAACAGCGCTGTTTCGTCACCTGTCTAATAAAATGCACAACAGTGTCCTTGGGGTTTCCGTGTTTTTACAAAATAAAAGCGGAAAATCAAGGGTGTATAACGTCATTGGCAGGTGACGCAAGGACATGGTCTACTGCACTAGTTAAAATGGCTTATTTCTCTGTATTTAAACATTCCTGGAAATATTTGCGATAATGTACGTAAACAAGTCAGCAAAATATGCAACATTTTGACAGTAGTTTTTGAATATTTTAAACAAAAACGTACATATCGTGCCTTTTAATAACAGAGCGCAGCTTTGATTCAGTCATGGCCATTTCTTCAATTAAAAAAATCTTCTCTTTTCATCCACGCCAGTAGGTGTCAGTATAAATTCTAAGGTAACTGTCAAATCAGGCAGGAAAATTACGTGAAACAATTAACAACTAAATAACAGTGCACAAGTAAATGTGTATGTATAGTCTATAGTTTAAATAAGTTAATGGGCATTTCTTCAATCTTTTTCATCCACACCAATAGGTGACAGTGTAACTTCCAAGAAAACTGTCAATTTGGATAGGAAAATAAATTAAAAATTAACAACTAAATAACATGTTTGTTTTAAAAAATAACATGTTTTTGTTTTTGTTTAAAAAAAAAAAAAAACATTGCTTTTGCATCAGCACCAGTAGGTGTCAGTATAAATTCTAATGCAACTCTGTCAAATTGGGAAGAAAAATTAATTGAAAAAAATTAACAACTAAATAATAAATAACACGTAAAATGAGGTGTATTGTCTATAGTTTGGTTTGGTTATTGGCATTTCTTCTTCTTCTTCAAAAAAGGAAATCACTTTTTCATCCACACCAGTAGGTGTCAGTATAAATGCAACTGAAGTACAATTTAATAACAGAGCATAAGTAAATAGTTGTGCATCAAATGACTATACATTATGCAAGTTTACTATGTACCCTTGCATCTAGCATATGAATTGAGTGCATGTTGAGTACATTAAGTGTTCAGCATTTTTTTGGTTCATTAAATGCACCATCTGGGTATATGAGGTAGACTTTCATCATTTTGCAATTTTCAATATGAACACACTACTCACACTATTTAAACTACAAATGGCATAGAATAGCACATAAGCACGCAAATTGGGATGGATGTTATTCCTCAGCAGAGATGTAATTATATGGTGTGTGTCGGTGTCTGCAGCACAGAAGTGGATGTATGGTGGTCTGCACAGTAACATGTTGCTGCAGTATCTGGCCTGGGTCACTTACCCAGTGGTTCTCATCACCTTCTCCGCCGGCTTCACTCAGATACTGGCGCCACAGGCAGTGGGTGAGATACGCACACACTCACCCATGCTCACGTAATCAATTTAAGCCAAATGGCCTTTACGTCTTCTCAGATCTCTTGGTAACCCCCTTCGTCTTTTCTTCCTCCAGGCTCTGGGATCCCAGAGATGAAGACCATTCTCCGAGGTGTGGTGCTGAAAGAGTACCTCACTTTCAAAACCTTCGTCGCCAAAGTGATTGGCTTAACTTGTGCCCTTGGAAGTGGCATGCCTCTGGGCAAAGAGGTGCATGAGAGGGGATATCTGATCCTAGATAAGCGTTCTAATGCTAAAATAGTTTAAGCCTTTGCCCTGTGATCACATCTGTTATTTCTATCTCCTCTCACATCCTCTAGGGACCATTTGTTCATGTTGCCAGTCTGTGTGCTGCTCTGTTGAGCAAATTCATGGCCTTGTTTGGAGGAATCTACATGGTGAGAGGCTTTCTATTAATGCTGTCTTTTGTCAATAACTTTCTGACATTTCATACTTTGGTAACATTTTATAATACCCTCGACTAACAAACATTATTATAACACAGTATGCTTTACAGGACATCATTTACTATAAAATAATCAGACATGTCATATACAGTGGCCCCATTATGCACCCATTTGGGTAGTGATGTCACTTAAAACTGTACATGGCACATTTTCAGACTCTTCTTAAAAACAATAGTCGTGTTGTCAGTTCCATCTGCCTATAATATTTGACTGTACTTTATTGATCTATTAAACATCATATAACATTTGTGGTTCCACTTGGCCTTAACCACTATGTACTAATCTTTGATACAATGCGCTTTTTGTGTACATACATGTTTTTGCATTGTACTTATATTTTAATAAATACTTGCATTTAATTACATTTATAGTTGCGCTTTTGACCCATACCTTAAACCTACACATACCACTAAGCCCATATCCCACCTCCATAGCATCAAAAGTGTTTTGCAATACTGTATGAACACAATAAGTATATTGTACTTATTTGATGTAAGTACATAGTAGTTAAGGCCACCTAATATAAAGTGGGAGCACATTTGTGAAATGAAATGGCCTATTAATAATGACCTATTAATGAGAGATATTATAAAGCGTTACCAATAACTTGTGTTTGTATCATCACTTTACATGTCACTGCACTTTGAACGTCATGGCCTTGTTCTTTCAGTCTCATCTGCGTGTATCATACAAACAAGCAGCTGAGGGTTCTCTAGGGTTTTTCGTTAGTCTGTGATTAGTCAGAGTACATAAGGTATCAGTTCTTGAGGGAATTGCAAGCACAGTGAATGGAGCTGTTTGTAAATCATGCTAAAATGAGTCAAACGGCCTTCGCGTTATACCATATCAACCCTCTGGACTTTGCCCACAAAGTAACCTAAGAAATCACAGCACGCTGGGGAATGGATCAATAACATGTTGTTAGAGCAGAGCGAATCTGACAGAAAATCGGAGACCATAAACATTCCGGCACATTTTAACTGTTCCACTGTAATTGAATGCACTTTAATTAGGCAAATGTCAATGGCATGTTTACACAGTCAATCAGGCAGTGGGGTTCGGGGTAACGGGCCATGCTGATAATTATTTGTCTGACACCTCGTACCTGTGGGTGTTACTTTGATAGCGGGATATGAAGGAGCTACAATTTGGGCCAGGGTAAAAGAAAAACAGTAGCAAAATAATGTTAATGTTAATGGGATAATGTTGCCACATTGAGGGAAAATTCCTACCTGATCTCATGAAGAGTACGTACCTCTGGGAATTTTTCACAAGACGCAAAATACGTACCAACAAGTACATATTACTCCAGTTTCCAACAGAAATAAACACTAGAGGTGGTAAAACAGCAAGCACTTGTAATAGTAATCGCTTTCCGGTGTTGACCTCCGCCAGATTACTACCCCCCTAGTATTGGTAGGTTAAAATGGACACAACAAGAGATGTAACAAGATTGCTTGGTAGCTCAGCCGGCATGGAATCTCTGGGTACGAATCCCATGAAAAACATAACTAGCGATAAAAGAGCTGAAAGATGAGAGATTGAAAACAAGCTAGAACGGCATGCTTGCAATAGGGTTTTTACATCACTTTTGTTCATACTATTGGGTTGGTTTAGGTTTAGTGCAGATGGTACATTTCACATAAACAACGTTTACATATAGTCCACAAAAGAAAATAATAGTTGCATTTATAAAAATGACCCTGTTAAAAAGTTTACATACACTTAATTCTTAATACTGTGTTGTTACCTGAATGATCCACAGCTGTGTTTGTTGTTGTTGTTGTTTAGTGATAGTTGTTCATGAGTTCCCTGTTTGTCCGGAACAGTTAAACTGCCTGCTGTTCTTCAGAAAAATTCCTTCAGGTCCCACAAATTCTTTGGTTTTTTAGCATTTTTGTGTATTTGAACCCCTTCCAACAATGACTGTATGATTTTGAGATCCATCTTTTCACACTGAGGACAACTGAGTCTCATATGCTACTATTACAGAACCTTACTATTACACTCACTGATGCTTCAGAAGAAAACACAATGCATTAAGAGCCGAGGGGGTGAAAACTTTTTGAAGTTGAAGACCAGGGTAAATTTAACTTATTTTGTCTTTTGAGAAACATGTAAGTATCTTCTGTAGCTTCTGAAGTGCAATATTAAATGGAATCAAATATAATATTTAGGCAAAATAAGAAAAAATTACAAAATGTACATCTACATTCTGTTCAAAAGTTGGCTCTTAATGCATAATTTTTCCTTCTGGAGCATCAGTGAGAGTTTGGATCTTCTCTAATAGTTGCATAGTCCTTCAGTTATCCTCAGTGTGAAAAGATGGATATCAAAATCATACAGTCATTGTTGGGTTCAAATAAACACAAATGCTGAAAAACCAAAGAATTTGTGGAACCTGAAGGATTTTTCTGAAGAACAGCAGGCAGTTTAACTGTTCAGGACAAACAGGGGACTCATGAACAACTATCACTAAACAAAAAAACACAGCTGTGGATCATTCAGGTAACAACACAGTATTAAGAATCAAGCGTACTGTAGGAAACTTTTTGAACAGGGTTATTTTTTATAAATTTGGTCACACTTTATATTAGGTGGCATTAACTACTATGTACTTACATCAAAAATACAATGTACTGTATTGTTGTCATACTGTACTGCAAAACACTTTTGCTTTTATTAAGGTGGGATACAGGTAAGGTTAGGGACAGGTTTGGTGGTATGGGTAGGTTTAAGGGTGGTTTAAGTTGTAAGGGATGGGTCAACAGTGTAATTATAAATGTAATTACAGAAATTAATTACAAATGTAATTACATATAGCTATTTTTAATAATATAAGTACAATGTAAAAACATGTACACAATAAGTGCATTATACCAAATGATTAATTTAAATGTAGGTAACATAGTTAAGGCCACCTAATAAAAAAAGGGGACCAACTCAATTATTTTCTCTTATGGACTATATGTCAACATCTTTTTTGTGAAATAACTTATTTAGGCCAGTAAAACATAAAAAATTACATGCATTTTGTATGATCCCTCTTATTTTGGTAAAATAATTAACATTTTGCAGATTCTGCAAAGCGTATGTAAACTTTTGACCTCGACTGTAGATAGACAGATCTTACTGACCTCAAACTTCTTTTTGAACGGTAGTTCAAAAAAGCTAGACAGACAGATCACACAAAGTGAAAATTGTACAGTTCAATACATTGAATGCATACATTACAATAAATACACAAATAAGGTTTATTTTGAATTAAATTATGTATTTTTGTAGATACAGACTTGAAACAAGTAAACAGCAGTGTAAGTACTTAAAGTATTGAAAGGTTTTGAAACAGAGTTCAGATACTCACTTGTATGTGTGTATTTTTGATTTACTGCTGAAGGAAGAGCCCTTTGAGGGAAACAAGGTAAGATGCAGGTATTATTATGTTTGGGTGTGTCCATGTGATCAGATTGACTGAAAGTGTTATAATGAAAGAAAAAAGCGAATTTTATTTTGTTTAAATCTCCATTTGTGATTCTTTTTTTCTCAAGTTTACCATTTTTCCATTGTAATTTAGAGTCTTACTGGACTTAATCCTCCCAGGCCGTAGCAAACCGTTCACAAAGTTAGCGCATAGTGAATGAAAGAGCAGTGTTTGTCCATTTTTTTAATTGTGTTCATAGCAATACCTTGTTCCGCATGTCGTTGCCATGTATCCGTCAGTGTAATTACCCTGTTCCACTCTTGGCTGCCTTGTAAAATGCCACAGCGACAGTCGTTTGAAACAGGATTTGCATGTATTGGGTTTTCTTGTTAATCTGACAGAATGAGCTGAGGAACACAGAGATGCTGTCAGCCGCGTGTGCAGTGGGGGTGGGCTGTTGCTTCGCAGCCCCTATTGGAGGTAAGTCCAGACATTGTGATCATAGCTGGCCACCGGAGATAACGCCATATCACATTTACGACAGTAACGTTCCCCTGAATACTTCCAGCTTTGAGCAGAGTTGTTTGTCGTATGATCTGCTGTGTTGTGGCAGGAGTGCTGTTTAGTATTGAGGTCACATCTACGTTCTTTGCCGTGAGGAACTACTGGAGAGGATTCTTCGCTGCAACCTTCAGTGCCTTTATCTTCAGGGTGCTGGCGGTGTGGAATAAGGATGAGGGTGAGGGAGAAATCCGTTCTGATAGCCAACACAGTCAGATGATTCATTCGTCATAAATTTCTGACTGTCATTCTCTCTTCGCCATATTGCAGAGACAATCACGGCGCTCTTTAAAACGCGCTTTCGTCTCGACTTTCCCTTCGACCTACAAGAGCTTCCAGCTTTTGCTGTGCTAGGGTTTGTGTCTCACCTTTGCCATCTTTCTCCCAAACACAAATTCGATTTACATAATTTAAATTATGGCAGTCAGAGCACAGATTTCACGCAAACTAATATCCTTGTCTAAGAACATTTGTGTTAAAAAAAATGACTAAGCTCATTAGAACTGTTTATTTGCAAAGCTTATACTTCTGCTTTCAAACATTAAGACTTGTGTTCTGGTTGACAGGCCAGGTTCACACGTCTAACCTGTAAATTCAACTAGTTAGTTATTTTTAGTTCCTAATTCTTAGTTCTTAGCTGTAAAATAGAAATGTGCAGTGGTCATAATAATGTCTCTTCTCATGTTTTATGAAATTAATGTTTCAGTTCTTCTGTTGTTAATGTTTCTCAGGATTGCCAGTGGTTTTGGAGGGGCATTGTATGTATACCTGAACAGGATCATAGTGGAGTCTATGAGAAAACAGAAAACCATCAACAAGTTTTTACTAAAAAAGTGAGTTAAAAAATAAAATAAAATCCAAAATTACAAGATTAAAGTTTATTTTGAGAATAAAGTCAAAATTATGAGAATTAAATCATAGCAATTAAAGTTTATTTTTAGAGTATAGCCTGTGCATGCAAATGGCCTGGATTGGGAGCAGCACCAGGAGAAAATGCCAGGCCGGAATTTATTTGAATATATGTGCAATTATTAGCAGAAATCATACCATTTGTTATACTCGCAGGTACAGTATGTTTGGAAATAATACTTCACATCTTCGATTGCATTCATTAGGCTTATTTGTAGTGTGCCAGCACTCAATAATAGCAATAAGATTTGTGCCTTTGGTACTAATATAAGACAAGGCCTCAGCTTTCAAAATCTGTCAGTTTTATAGCGAAATACAAACAATGTGTCTTGCAATGTGTCTTTTTGATTACAATGAGACATTCGTTTCATTAAATCATACTGTTTTCTTTGTGAAAATTTCACCACCTACTCCACAAATATGTGGCATCCAGTCTTTCATTTCTCACTTGTATTTAATTAACAACAACAACAAAAACGTTCTAAAGGTTGAAGTGGACTATATAATATCACTTCAATCTCAAAATATAATCTCAAAATAATAAAAAACTAAACAAAATAAATAACTTTAATCTCTGAATTGCTACGAATTAATTCTCATAATTTTGACTATTCTGACTGTATTCTCAAAATATTTCAACTTTATTCTCAAAACACTTTGATTTTATTCTCATAATTTTGACTTTATTTCAAGAATAAAGTCGAAATATTTTGACAATAAATGTCAAAATTATTCTTGAAATATTTTGACTTTATTTTCAAGATATTTTGACTTTATTCTTTTAATATTTCTACTTTATTCTTGTAATTTTGACTTTATTCTCTGAATATTATGACTTTAATCTTGTTTTTTTAACGTGTCATAGTATTTTGCATAAAGTTTCATTTAATTTTTAAGAATGTTACTTAATAATCACTTACTAATAGTTAAACTTTATTTGTATTTTTAATTTACAAAAGTAATTTTTGTTTCTCATATTTGGCTTCTAATAGAAGACTAGTGTATCCGGCGGTGGTTACTCTTCTTGTCTCTACGCTCACCTTTCCTCCAGGGTTTGGGCAGTTCATGGCAGGCCAGGTCTGATGTTTCAGATTTATTGTGTGGCTCATCAAATTTTCTTTGGATTTCCTTCTCTATAATTTTCTTATTTCTACACAACCAGTCTTTTTCAGTCTTTCAAGTGTGCTTCATGCTGATAGATTTAGTTGTTCCAGATCAGTAATTATGCATTAAATAACAAACTGCGCTGCCTCCTCATTTAGCTGACTCAACATGAGTCACTAGTGGCACTGTTTGACAACCAGACCTGGTACAAGCAAGGTGTCGCTGAGGAGTTTGAGTATGCAAGTCATGTACCTCAGGCCTGGAAGCACCCACAAGTCAGTGTGTTCATCACACTCCTCCTCTTCATTGTCATGAAGGTGCGTCTCACCATATTAAGTAAAATATGAAGGAAAATGTAGAGGAATAGTTCACTCAGAAATTTCAATTTGCTGAAAATATACTCACCCTCAGGCCATCCAAGATGTAGATGAGTTTGTTTCTTCATCAGAACAGATATGGAGAAATTTAGCATTACAGCACTTGCTCACCAATGGATCTTCTTCAGTGAATGGGTGCCATCAGAATGAAAGTCATGAACAGCTAAACAGCTGATAAAAACATCACAATAATCCACAAGTAATCCACACAACTCCAGTTCATTAATTAACATCTTGTAAAGCAAAAAGTTGCTTGTTCGTAATAAATAAATCCATCATTAATTTGTTTTCAAAATAAATAAAGGCCAAAATAAAGGTCCATAATGCATTATATTGCTTCCTTCAGTGAAAAGGTCAATCCACTGTTGTCCGTTCAAATCAAAATCCACTAACATATTTCTTTAAAGCTGTTTTTGCTTGCAAACGGTGCTTGATCTGTGCATATTCACCTCTTGATTCAGATAAGACAACCTTTTTGCTGGAGAAATATTATGTATTAGTAAGTTAAAATGTGTTAACGATGAATTTGTTTATTATAAACATAGGTTTTAACTTCACAATTGATGGACTGGAATGGTATGGATTACTTGTAGATTTCTGTGATGTTTTAATCAGCTGTTTGGAGTCTTATTCTGACGGCACCCATTCACTGTGGAGGATCCACTGATGAGCAAGCAATGTAGTATTCAGTTTCTCCAAATCTACAAACTCTACATCTTGAATGGCCTCAGGGTAAACACATTTTAAGCAATTTTTCATTTCTGGGCAAACTAGTCTTTTAACAGTAATGTTAAAGGAGAAGTCCACTTCCAGAACAAAAATTTACAGATAATTTATTCACCCCCTTGTCATCCAAGATGTTCGTGTCTTTCATTCTTTCAGTAAAAAGAAATCATGTTTCTTGAGGAAAACATTCCAAAATTTTTCTTCATATAATGGTTCCCATGAGTTTGAACTTCCAAAATACATTTTCAGTGCAGCTTCAAAGGGCTCTAGACAATCCCAGCAGAGGAAGGGTCTTATCTAGCCAAACGATCGGTTATTTTCCAAAAAAAAAATGCAATTTACATACTTTTTAACCTCAAGAGCTCGTCTTGTTTGTTCTCTGTGACGTGCATGCAAACTCTGTGTAATCCGGGTCAATACAGTTAGGAAACTACGGTAACTCTTATCTCATTTTCTCCTCCAACTTTAAAATACTCATCGTCGTATACATCGGTTTTACCTTTTTTTGTAAAGGGCATTTGATCTTCTTTGCACGTTCACTTTGTAAACACTGGGTTGGTACTTCTGCAGCGATGTATGACAATTTTGAAGTTGGAGGAGAAAATGAGATGGGAGCCATACCCTAACTGTATTGACCCGGATTACACAGAGTTTGCATGCGCACTGCAGAAAATAGACAAGGATTTCATGTTAAAAAGTATATAAATTGTAAATAAAATAACTGATCATTTTGCTATATAAGACCCTTCTTCTTTGGCTGGGATCATTTAGAGCCCTTTGAAGCTGGATTTAAACTGCATTTTGGAAGTTCAAACTCGCTGGCACCATAGAAGTCCACTACATGGAGATAAATTCTGAAATGTTGTCCTCAAGAAACATTATTTCTTTACGACTGAAAAAAGAAAGACACAAACATCTTGGATGACAAGGGGGTGAGTAAATTATCTGTACATTTTTGTTCTGGAAGTGAACTACTCCTTTAATGTGAATGTAACATATTGTATTATACAGCTGTTGTAGTTGCAAAACTAAATAAAATATCTGGTCATATTGTCTCTGCAATGTCAGGTACTCAATATTAACTTCTTGTTTATTGAACTATTGTATATGTTGAGGTGTGCTGATATATTAAAAACCAGCACAGTTTTGATTCAGCTGCAGGTAAATCACCACCGTGTACAGCGTCGTGTTTGCAAGTGTGATATTGCTTAATTATTAAACGGCGTCTTTTGTTCAAGTGTGTGACCATGTGGCTTCTAAATGTTTTTTCTCAGTTCTGGATGTCGGCTGTGGCCACAACAATGCCTGTGCCTTGCGGGGCCTTCATGCCGGTTTTCCTCATTGGTATGTGATTACAGTGTGCGTGTAGTGTTTTTGAAAGTCAACACTGTGGGATATGCTTTTTTGGTTTCCATTTCAATTCGCTATTGTATGAGCGAGCACTTTTGCACATTATTTTGCTCTTGTGTTCATACCAGCCATTATACTTTAGTTTGTTCTTAATGGTTGTTTTCCTTTTCCCGCAATCATGTTCTCCATTTCCATCCCTCATCAATGTCTGACTCAATAAAACCTGTGTGTAAACGCGTCAAAATCACTGCAGCTTTATTCTGGAGTCAGTGTTTGTGACCGCATGTAAGTATACGTCCAGGATGCGTTACAAATTTGGTGTGTTTGTCACCTACAAAATGTCGATTCTACGTTGTGAATTGTGTGTGTCGTACAGGGGCTGCGTTCGGTCGACTGGTCGGCGAGAGCATGGCTGCCGTTTTCCCCGACGGGATACACGCCGACAGCACTGTATATCCCATAGTTCCCGGCGGATACGCAGTTGTAGGTAAGAGCGTCAACTGTGCATGCCTTCTCGCGGATGTCCATTTGTTTTCTTTCAAAAGCCATCAGTTTCAGCCCGTCGTGGCTATATCTTATTCACACGCGTAATTGAACCTTCAGGGTGTTGTATGCAAGAGTCATACATTTTTCATTAACCCACACAGACCAACAGCCAAATTAGATCTTGCCTGTGGAAATGGCTTCAGCGGTAGCGCTGCATTGTGCAGCGGAGCAGAAAGCTTGTCAGGAGCACAATAGGAAATCAGATGGCTTGCGGCGGGTGACTGCTACTGTAATTTGATGCGGGACGAAATGGTGATTCCCACAGGGGCGGCGGCTCTTTCTGGCGCAGTCACTCACACCGTGTCCACCGCTGTCATTGTGTTCGAGCTGACGGGTCAAATCTCGCACATCCTGCCGGTGATGATCGCTGTGATATTGGCCAATGCCGTGGCTCAGAGTCTACAACCTTCCCTCTATGATTCCATCATCCGGATCCAGAAACTTCCTTACCTGCCAGAGCTGGGCTGGGGACAGGAGTGAGGGCTGTTACGTAACTTCCCCAAATTATCACTCTCATATCATTCCCCTGGCTTTTTGAATGCTCACTCCCATCTCTCTCTCTCTCTCTTTTTACCTGTAGGAAATATAATATCCGTGTGGAAGACATAATGGTGAGAGACGTGCGGTTTATCACTCTCTCCTCCTCTTACCGGGACCTGCAGGAAGCTCTCATAACAGGCCAGCTTAAAACCCTGGCCCTGGTGGAGTCTAAAGGTGAGACATATATAAAATATCTGTTTAGAGGTATATTTTGCACATACAAAAAATCAGTTGTCGTCCTGTTAGACCACCTTCTGCACATGTTCTTCATACCGCTATCTTAGGAATTTTAAGACAAATTTTAAACAGTCTTCTTCTCAAAGTGGCTTTTCTTTCCCCATTTTGCTCAGTACAGAAGAGTGATTCAGCTGAAATAACTCTGCGATATCAGCTTTTGATTGCTGAACCATTTTCGGCAAGAAATGAGCAGTGTTCAAAATGGGTTTTCAGTGACTGATGGCAATATCTAGAGAGAAAAGGAGCAAAGTAGTGTGTGTATAGATGTATGTTTTCAATGTAAACTTCTCTAAATACTTTGGTAAGTTCAAGAATAATTTATGCAGTTTTATATTATTTATTTGAAATAAATAAGCAGTTTCATGTCTGTCCTTCTATTGTTTAGCTGGTCAAGGTTGATATGGGATTTAGAAAGTACACAACACAGCTATTATATATAGTATAAAAAAAAATCTATTTTATTAATTTCTTTAAAAAAACAAACATACTGACCCCAAACTATATGTGACCCTGGACCACAAAATCAGTAAGTAGCTAAGTAAGTATATTTGTAGCAATAGCCAACAATACATTGTATGGGTCAAAATTATTGATTTTTAAAGATATTTTGTGAATTTCCTACCGAAAAATATATAGCAAAACTTAATTTTTGATTTGTAATATGCATTCCTAAGAATTTCATTTGGACAACATTACAGGCGTTTTTCTCAGTATTTAGATTTTTTTGCACCCTCAGAATACAGATATTCAAATAGTTGTATCTTGGCCAAATATTGTCTTATCATACTAAACCATAGAGTATTTATTCAGTTTTCAGATGATGCATTATGACCCTTATGACTGGTTTTGTGGTCCAGGGTCACTTATATTTTTTTTTTTGAAAGAAATGAATACAATTCATGTTTAATCTTTTCAGAAAGTGTAACAAATGTGACAGTAACAACATTTATAATGTAACAAAGTATTTCTATTTCAAATAAATGTTGTTCTTTTGAACTTTCTATTCATCAAAAAAAAAAAAAGTATCCATAAAAATATTAAGCAGCACAACTGTTTTCAGCATTGGTAATAATACCATATATTAGATATTATATATTGGACTTATTTCTGAATGATCATGTGACACTGAAGATTTTGAAATGATCCAAAGAGCACCTGACCTACAGTAGAACATTTGAAAATTTGCACAAATAGTCACATCATTTTAATTGTCTGATTAGAGACTAAATACAGTTTAGAACAAAAGTTTACATGCACCTTGCAGAATCTGCAAAATGTTAATTATTTCACCAAAATAAGGGGGATCATACAAAATGCGTTTTATTTTTTATTTAGTACTGACCTGAATAAAATATTTCACATAAAAGACATTAACATATAGTCCACAAAAAAAAAAAAAATAGGTGAATTTATAAAAATGACCCTGTTGAAAAGTTTACGTACACTTGATTCTTAATATTGTGTTGTTACCTGAATGATCCACAGCTGTTTTTTTTTTTTATTTATAGATAGTTGTTCATGAATCCCTTGTTTTTCCTGAACAGCTGCAGAAGGAAAAATGATGCATTAAGAGCCAGGGGTATACATTTTTTAACAGAATGAAGATGTGTATTTTTCTTATTATGCCTGAATATCGTATTTTTTAATTTAGTACTGCCCTTCAGAAGCTACAGAAGATATTTACATGTTTCCCAGAAGGCAAAATAAGTTCAATTTACCCTGATCTTTAATGCATTGTGTTTCCTTCTGAAGCATCAGTGAGCACTTAAACCTTCTGTAATAGTTGCATACGAGTCCCTCAGTTGTCCTCAGTGTGAAAAGATGCATCTCAAAATCATACAGTCATTGCTGGAAAGGGTTCAAATACACAAAAATGCTGAACAACCAAAGAATTTGTGGGACCTAAAGGATTTTACTGAGGAACAGCAGGCAGTTTAACTGTTCAGGACAAACAAGGGACTCATGAACAACTATCACTAAACAACAACAACAGCAAAAAAACAAACAAACAAAACACAGCTGTGTAACAACACAGTATTAAAAATCAAGTGTATGTAAACTTTTGAACAGGGTCATTTTTATGAATTCAACTATTATTTTCTCTTGTAGACTATATTTAAACATCTTTTATGTGAAATATCTTGTCACACTTTATTTTATGGTCCAGTTCTCACTATTAACAAACCAATAACTACGGGCTTTGCCTCATAAAGCTGATAAACTCCTAATTTGCTGCTTATTAATAGTTAGTAAGGTAGTTGTTAAATTCAGGTATTGTGTAGGATTAGGGATGTAGAATATGGTCATGCAGAATATGTGCTTTATAAGTACTTTTGATCACAACTGTAATTGTGTAAAAATGAGGCTGTAAATAATATTTGATGTTTTACTGATTTAGTACAGTTCCTTTTCTGGACGTTTTCTTGACGTTCCCAAATGAAAGCTCACAGTTGGAAATGTATTCCCACAATTCCACCTCATATCCTGTGACAGACACATTCTTTACCTTCTCCATCTCCTTTCCTGCCCTCCCACCATTTCCCTTTGCTATCCCCCATTCCTCCAGCTATCCCGCTGTGTTTCTCTCACTTCTCTCTTTCTCTCTCTTTCCCTCTCTTTCTGGTCTCTCTGCTGTCTCCCTTGCCTGTGTCCCCACCTGGCTCCAGAGTCCATGATCCTGCTGGGCTCTATCGAGCGCTCCCAGCTGCAGTCCCTGCTCTCACAGCAGCTCGGCCGAGCTCGCAGGCTGGAGTATTTGAGAGAACGTGCTCAGGACAATGGCACCCATGTGCCGACCTTCCCCCAAGACTCTCCACCCAGGACTGGCCGTGGCGTACGTTTCCTGGTATGAACCTCACAGAGAAGACACTAGTGTTAATTACATTACAAGAATGAAAAGCATTTCTTTCCTCATATAATTTTATGTGATCGTTCTAGAGATGAATCAGGGACAGACTACCATTCCAGAGTTTGGGGTCAATACTTTTTTTGGTCACACTTTATTTTAAAGGGGACATTGGATGCAAAATTCAGTTTTATATGTTGTTTGAACTTAAACGTGTGTTGGCAGTATGTGTACACAACAACCCTATAATCAGCGTTGGGGAAGGTTACTTTTAAAAGTAATGCATTACAATATTGAGTTACTCCCTAAAACTAATTACGCTACTTAGGTACTTTTTATGGAAAGTAATGCGTTACTGTACTTTTGCATTACTATTTAAATCTGAGCAGGACTTGCTTATTTGCTTTTAATAAAAAAAAGTTCTATTTTTGTCAAATGTAAAAGCCTTTTCACACCAAAAGCCTCAGGCTTTGAGAAAAGTTAATTCACGTCTGTACAGTAGACTTGAGTAACTTTTGCTTATTAGTATGGTTGAATCGGATCATCGAAGGTCAGCAGCAAAGACATCAATTAATAAAATGGGATTAAATGCATAAAGGATATTTGTATTATTTAACATATTTAATTATTGCAGGTTTGCGTCATATTCTGAGTTGAATGTCACTGTTTTTATTCATTTTGAGAAATACTGAATCTGTTTTTTTTGTGAGTGAGATGAATTAATGCATGTTCACATTTATTCTAGAACTAACATATTACTCCCGACTTACTCTCAACATGGGGACAGGAGAGCTTTTAATCAATAAATTGGGGAAATAGTAACTGGCCCTACTTATTTGAAAAATGTAACTCATATATTGTCAAATAAAAAGTATTGCATTACTTTAGTAGTTACTTGGAAAAAGTAATAATATTACGTAACTTGCGTTACTTGTAATGGGTTACCCTCAACACTGCCTATAATAATAAAAATCCACCTAATGCTTTTTTTTTTTTAAATCCCCGCAAATCATAAGCACTTTCTCAGAGCAAGCCGTTCACATACTGATGTCACTTTGCACAGGCACCTTCCACAA
Organism: Labeo rohita; assembly: GCF_022985175.1. Taxonomy (NCBI): domain Eukaryota; kingdom Metazoa; phylum Chordata; class Actinopteri; order Cypriniformes; family Cyprinidae; genus Labeo; species Labeo rohita. The sequence goes on from NC_066870.1 coordinate 12,918,363, forward strand.
CTGTTGATGGACACTGTCGTGTCACCACTGGCCCACTCTGAGTGAGCTGTAAACAGTCCACCATTGTTTAGGTGCCAGAGCAGGCCTCCTGAGCGATTGAGGTGTTTTGTTGTGGGATGTAATAATGAGCATAACACTCATCATTTACTCCCGACATCTGAGCCGCTGAAGACGCAGTGGATTACTTTGGTTTTTTAAAAAAGGAATGCACCCCCTGATCTACCTAAATGCGTTTTGTTTGCGCAATTTATTTTACAGCAGACTGCTTTGTAAATGAGGGTCAGGGTTTTGCTAAAAAATTGTTCATGAAGGATGGATCGGTACTAGAGGTTGACTGATGTATCAGTTTTGCCGATAGTTGATTGGTGGAACTAACAGTTATCGGCAAAAATCCATGCTGATAGGTTTCCCAAGTTGGGTCCGTTGCCGGAGCGGCTGAGAAGGTCGTCATTATACAGCACAGTCTTTGTTATACAGCACGAGAGCGGCCTCTAGTGGTGGAAATCACTGACAGCACGTGCCAGTTGTTTAAACACATGACATTGCGCGCTGCACAGAGTGGGACACTTCAAACGCGGATTTAAAACATTGACAAGGAAACTGTGTGTAGAGTACAATGTAGTGCATGTTTTCATGTCGTTACTAAGCGATGAATTTGTTGACTAGATGCTACATTAGTGGAGAAAGGACAGCAGTACACTTTTGCCCGTTTGGTGATCAAATAAAGTCTTGTAGACCGCCGCTTGAATTGAACGTGACGCGTCCAGTGTGTGTGATACCGGATAGCTGCGAGTTCTTCTAGACGTGGCGCTGCACTTTTGCCGGTTGTGTGACTAATATATTTTTATATTTTGATTAGATAACCACAAATGTTCTAGAATAGAAGCATTTAAATTGTGAAAGTACACAATATCCATATGTATGTAATTTCAATATTGTGGCCTTTGTGTAGATATTTAAAGATGGCCGTCTTTAGCTTGATTGTTGATGTAATGGTAACACTTTACAATATGAGTCTATTTGTAACATTAAGATTGATAAAAGCTGTAGAATAGAAGTATTGTTCCTTGTTCCTTGAACATTACGGAACGATGAACTAACTGTAATGATCAATGTATAATTTATATTAATGTTTTTATTCATTTACAAAGTATGGTTCAGTAGGCCACTTTATTTTTTTTAAATAGTAGAGCACTATTTATTTTCCGTTAGTATCCATTTTAAAAATTGGTCGATTAATTGGTATCAGCCAGTGTGGTCCAACCTAGTTATCGTTATCGGTAAAATCCAATATCGGTCGACCTCTAATCGGTACCGACTGTTTGTGATCCAGCTTCACCTCTTGAAGAAGTGTAAAAGTTTTTTTATGAATCTTTGTAAATGGCCTTTCCTAATAACACCCTAGTTAGCAAGTTTTAGACGAATGTGGTTAAATTGAACAGTCTCACACCATTTCTACACCGTATGTGAGCAGCGCAGCAGACAAAATAGAGCAGAGTCACATTCACTACATTACATTAAGGTAGGCTTTGTAGAGGGTTTATAAAGGTGTTTGTTAATGACTAATAAGTCATTTACAAATGTATTTTAAATTGTTTTTGGGCAGTTATAACTGCATGAATAAAAAAGGTGACTTTAATGCAAGTAAGGGGTGGGGTAAGCGGTAGCTCATCATCATTTAAAGAGACATGCACTGAATCGAGTCACTGTGTACAGAGCTGTTTTTGACAACATAAAAAGGGTGTTGTTTTACACTACCATTGAGAAATTTTAACCAAAGTATGTTATAGACTTTTCACGAAGACCCTAAAGAATCATACAACTTGTGGAAAATGGGCATCTGATGTCCCCTATAAGGTCCAATTTTCACTATTAAGTAACTATTACCTATGACTTCTGCCTAAATAAATTCCTAATTACTGCGTATTAATAGTTAGTAAGGCAGTTGTTAAGGTATTAGTTGTTTAGGTATTAGTTTAGAGTAGGATTAAAGGATGTAGAATGTGGTCATGCAGAATATGTGCTTTATAAGTGCTAAAAACAGTCAATATGCTAGTAAGATGCATGCTAATAAGCAACTAGTTAGTAGTGAGAATTGGTCCCTAAACTAAAGTGTTATCCTTTCTTTCTTTCTTTCTTTCTTTTTCTTTCTTTTAATAGTTTAATTTAGCAAGGACACACTGACCCCAGACTTTTGCTTGGTAGTGTAGACTTGTGAAAAAAATACTCTAGGTTAAAGGAGTAGTTCAACCAAAAAAAAAAAAAAAATGTTCTCACATGTTGTTCTAAGCCAAAATGCTATTTTTTCTGTGAAACTGAAAACTCGTATCACTTTGAGATTGCACCAGGTTTTAGATTTTATAAAGCCATTAGCCACTGACATTAACATTATGGCAACTAATGATAAGACAATAATTATTCATATTATGGATGGTAGCTTATACATTCTTATTCTATAGTTTATACATTATACCATATTTATCCAAATTATAATGAAACACTAAAAACTAAATTCAATCATCTTGAAAGTGAATTTAGGCATCACAGCATTACAAAAATAGTAGCCTACACTATAATAGTAATAATAGTAGAGTATGAAAAACGGATATTCATTTAGATATTTGCTAACAGTGTTATTAAATTATTGGCCACACTTTATATTAGGTGGCCTAAACTACTATGTAGTTACATCAAAAAATTAGTACAATGTAGTTCATATTGTATTGCAAAATACTATTGCTGCTGTTAAGGTGGGATACGGGTAAGGTTAGGGACAGGTTTGGTGGTATGGGCAGGGTTAAGGTGTAAGGGATGGGTCAACAGTGTAATTATAAATGTAATTACAGATGTAATTACATATAGGTATTTATAAAAAATATAAGTACAATGTAAAAACATGAATGTACACAATAAGTGCATTGTACCAAATGATTCATTTAAATGTAAGTACAGTATAGTAGTTAAGGCCACCTAATGTAAAGTGAGTCCAAATCATTAGTGTTTCTAAAGATTTATTTTAAGTGAGTGTTAAGTGATGTTAATCTAAATGTTAAAATATGGAAAGTGAGTATGAACAGTTAAAAAAAAAGTATTCTCGTAGCTTTATAACATTACGGTTGAACCACTGGTGTCACATGGACTATTTTAACACACTGTTCAGTATAGCTTCAAAGTTATGAAATATAACAAATGAGGCACATGGACTTCTTTTATGGTTCCCTTACAGTATTTATTAGGTATTATGAGTTTTCGTAGTACAAGATGAACTCCATAAACATTTCTCCTGTGTTCGACTAAAAACACATATGGGCTTGGAACAACACAGAGAAAGTAATAAATAATTTGGATGAAGTATTTCTTTAATTATGTCCAATGTTCGTCTAACATTGTTTTTGGAGTCTGTGTTTCCCAGTTGTCTGTATTCCTCAAGAAGAATAAAGGATTGTCAGATCGCCGTCAGGTGTTTTTTCATGCTTTCTGTTTCATCCCAAAGAATTCCTTCCTGGCAGGCTGTCATCTCTGAGTTCATTTATACAGCTGGGAGTATGTGAAGCCTGTGTTAGTAATCAAACTTACTTATAAGTGGATCTAACAGACTGTTTTTCTCCAGATCTCCACTGAAGAGTCCTCCTACAGCCCCACACTGACTAACTCCCAGATCCCCCTCAAGTCTGCTCTGAAGACGGTGTCTGCAATCAGCAACACAGAGTCACTGAACAGTGTGTATATAACACTTACTCACACATTTCAACTCCTACTCATGTATGTCGTGTTGCGAACTGTCTGCGACCCCCTGGTACGCACCCATCTTGTGCTAATCTAATCACTCCTCCTTTGCAGGCTCTCCAAACCTCTCCTCTGGGGAACCTGTGAAGGAGCTAGTAGAGGTACGATGGCTCTCTAGGGATCGTAGGTGATACGTGGCACTTATGTTGCTGTAGATTTTACAGGTGCACAGAGACTGAATATGGGACGAGAGACACAAGAGGAACCATCTGTCTAACAATTACCCTAAACATCTTGTTTGTTACTCTTTTAACGTTTCAGTGCTTGACTCAGGCTTTGTTCAGACAGGCAGTATCTTTTGGTGTATTCGACTATTTTAAACATTTTTGACAAATGTGATTCAAAGTACGTAAATATGTGGATAAAAAATCAGATGTTTGATTTCAGCCTGATCAATTAAATCCGATTTCATGTACAATGCCCTCCACTAATATTGGCACCCTTAGTAAATAAAAGCAAAGACGGCTGTGAAAATAAATCTTCATTGTTTATCTTTTTGAGCATTCATTCAAAAAATTCACAAAATTCGAACGTATCATTGACGCAAACAAATGAAATTGGGGGAAACTTACATTGTGAAATAAATATATCTCCAATGCATGTTAACCATAATTATTGGCACCCCTAGAAATTCTTTGAGACCTTTGAGTCTCATTCAACAAAATGAACGAGCAAAATCAGCATCACGTGACAGCCCCATAAGATGAATGAACGACTCGAAAAACCAGAAGAGTCGAAACAGGTGAACTAATTCCAGTACAGAACCTAACAGGATGTTGCGCATGCGAGACTCATTCTTCGCGAGTCACATTAAAGATTCATTCAAAATGAACGAATCGTTAAAGAAAGACCCACGCACCCGAAAGCCTGTGCTACGCAAGCTTTTGTGTTAAAAAAGTATACAAGTTTTTATGTTTCGAAAAAATGACAGATTGTTTCGCTAGATAAGACCCTTCTTCCTTGGCTGGGATTGTTTAGAGCCCTTTGAAACTGCATTTAAACTACATTTTTGAAGTTCAGGGGCACAACTGAAGTCCGTTATATGAAGAAAAATCCTGAAATGCTTTCCTCAAAAACCATAATTTCTTTACAACAGAAGAGACATTAACATCTTGGATGACAAGGAGGTGAGTAAATTATTTGTAAATTGTTGTTCTGGAAGTGGAGTTCCCCTTTAAGAAAAATCCTCCTTGCTCATCCAAAAACAAACTCCAGCATATTCAGTTGTTAGACACAACTTGAACTTAAAGCAGGACTGGTTTCTATGCTCAGATGAAACTAAAAAAAGAGCTTTCTGGCACCAATCCCACCAGATGGGTTTGGTGCAGACAGAGATAAAAAGTACTCCATGTCCATGGTTAAAAATACTGCTGGATCTTTAATGTTGTGGGCTTATTTTTCTGCCAGAGGTCCTGGACATCTTGTTCAGATACATGGCATCATGGATTCTAGCAAATACCAACAGATAAAAAATCTAAATCTGACTGCATCTGTTAGAAATTCTATAATGGGCCATGGCTGGATCTTCCATCAGGACAATGATCCAAAACAAACATCAAAATTAACACAAAAATGTGTCACTGAGTACAAAATAAAGCTTCTGCCCTGACCTGAACCGTTTTGAAAATGAGTGGGGTGAACTGAAGAGAAGAAGCACCAGCATGGAGCTGGAAATCTGAAGAATCTGGAAAGTTTCTATACAGAATGATCTCTGATCTCCTGTCAGGTGTTCTCCAAACTCATCAGGCGTTATAGGAGAAAACTCAGAGCTGTTATCTTGGGAAAAGGATGTTGCAATTGGGTGCCAATAATTGGGGCCAACGTGAACTAGAGAAAAACATATTTAAGGCCCGAGCACTGGTGCTTGACGTATCAAACATACCATCAAGCATACCATATTCACCAAACTTCATATATTTGAAAAAAAGTGCTGGCCTGAAGACCTCTACATGCCAATATTCAGTTCTAGTCATAGAGCCACCAGCTGGCAGCAGGAAGTTTGGCACATATAAATGACTGACATATTCCTTCTTCATTTACCACTTTAAATGCATACTGCTCACCGTTCGCTGTTTTCCTAAAGCATTGAGCCCAGTGCGAGGACCCTTTTAAAGCTGCTTGCATAATGTGATTTTCCCCCCACTTTCCATTGTTTTATGTCAATGAAAGGTCAGAGTTTTGTGAATTTTTTTAATGAAAGATCAAAGGGATGAACGGTGCATTTTAATTTTCATAGCCACCTTATAGCTTATAGCTCATATTTACCAAGGGTGCCAATATTAGTGGAGGGCACTGTATTTTTATTCAACATGCATGTTGCAGAAAATCTGCAAAATTCACTCATTGCACTCACATGTGGAGTTTACTACTGAGTGCTGAACATCTGATTTTTTGGAATTGGACTTAAATACAGATCTTACAAAAATCTTCTTAAGAAAGAAGTTTATAAATTTAAAGAAAGTTTATAAATTTACTAAGATTAATTCTGAGAACTTTGTAAGAATGTTCCTAAATGCAAGCTCTCAAATATCTTCTTAAGAGCATCATATTTTTTTCATAAAAAGATTTGGGGAAAAAAATGAATAGGATTCAAGTCCAGTGTGAACAAAGCCTTAGTCTGTGTTTCTGGAGTTTCACCTCATGTTCAAGTAGCCTCCCACAGGACTTCTCTTATTAAGCGACATCTGTTGAGCAGCGCAAAGCGAGCGTTCTGTCAGCCTGGCATTAACATGGGATTTCGGCTGCTGTATTTATTTGTTCCACACCCCTTTCTGCCTTTCTTTTTGGAGGAACGATGGCTCTAACAGTGTCCCTTGATAATAGTCAATGTTGAAGGTGCAGCTGTTGAGGGAGCGTTGCGTTAGAGTTACATTAACGCTTTATGCTCCTCCTTTTCTATCTGTTCTGTCTGGAAGAGCAATGCTGGCCCCATGGCTCCTAAGAGGAGCAGGAGGCCCAAGCGTGTGAAGATACCCATGGCGGTAAGAACGCAGCCGTAGGGACTCGTTCCGCTCGCCCACAAACACGCATCATCGGGGGTGGCAGTGGCACAGCCAATAGGGCCTTTACTCAGAGGCCTTATTGCGTTCTGCCTCTGTGCTGTATTGATACTCTCCTCCAGCTTAGTACTTCCCCTCTAGGGAACAGGGAACAAGCTGACTCATGAGATGATTCATGCCATGTTATGAAGTATATTTATTTCTCATGGGATGAGTGCGTTTGCGTGACGCATGGTTTGGTTTTTGCAGTTGTCAAGATTCAGAACAGGCCCCAAATGTTTGTAAACCTACAGGCGAACGTCAGGGGATCTTGCAGTTGGACCCGTTTTCTTTTGAACACAGCTTTCCAAAGTTGATTCAAGTCCAATTTCGAACTGAGCCTTAAACTCTCCAATCAAATTAAAAACCTTTTGAAAAGCTATTCCCTGTCTTAGTTCTTTATTGCCTTGGTAATGGCATCCAATCTACCTCACCCTCCCCTGGGCTGCGTTTAATGTATTGCTTAAGCTTGCTAATGTTTAGTAAAGCTTGAGCCGCTTCGGTAGATTACATTAGTATGTGTAGCTTGTCTTGTGAACTGAGTGAATTGCATGACTGTTTATGAGGACAAGAATGTATGAAAGAGACATTTGTGCATTTCTGTGTCTAATTCTTGACTTAATATTTTCAGGATACACCTGATGTAGAAGATGACATGTCAACAGCAGAGGTATGTTAACTAAATACTATCTTACCCCTTAAATATGTTGTAATTGTATCATGATTCTTGTAGTGAGTCACACATTCTGCATTTTTTTTTTCATATAATTTCATTGGAACCTAAGGGTGTTCTAGAATAGAGTCTGATTCTGGGATTCAAAATCTTATTTAAACTTGGAAAGTAACAATTTCAGAATTCTGAAGTCTTCACAAGATTCTGCTCCATTTCTAGCTCTCTAATCAAATTTGTGAATTTGTGACATTGATCATGACTCTTAGTACAGAAGGTCAGATGTTCTTGCTTCCATTGAAGTTTATGTTCTTTGCTAAATGCCAAGTGATCACCAAAATGTCTTGTTACTTATGCTTTATCACTTGTCACCTGGCCCTGTTGCACCTGTTTAGGACACTGTGTAACAAAGCTAATTCTGTAGCTTCTTAGTTCATTAAAAATCATAATGCTGTCATCATTTTCTCAGCCTCAAGTTGTTCAAAAACCTGACTTTCTTTCTTCTGAAGAATGCTCACAGTCTCAGACTGTTATCTTCCATATAAATGATAGCTTTTATGAGAAACAGACTGGAATTTAAGACATTAATCACTGAAACTTTGACCTTGAAAATCACACTTGACAGGCATAGTCACTACTTACTGTTATTCAGTGAAAAAGATCATACTATTCTGCTTTAAATATCTTCTTTTGTGTTCCACTAAAGGAAGAAAGTCATACAGCTTTGAAATGATGTTAGCGTGAGCAAATGATGACTTTACTCTTTAATTGCTCTTTAATATTCATTGGACTACTTATGGACAGGATTATCATATAATCTTACATAAATAGTATAAAACGTAAGATAATTGCTCCTTCAGTTTACATAGTATTTGTTATTTGAACTTTTTTAGAAAAAAAAAAATCTTTTTTTCAGATAGCTGAGTGGGAGGAGCAACAGTTGGATGAGGCTGTTAATTTCAACAACTGTAAAATAGACCCCGCCCCCTTTCAGCTGGTGGAACGGACATCTTTGCATAAGGTAAAAGATCTGCTGTTTCTGCTTCGCATAGAGCGCTCCAGTGATGACATTTTTGTAGGCCAGCTTTGTTCTTTACATCACCATAGTTCCCTTGACAGTTTATTATTGCTGAAAATAAGCTGTGACCAACAAACCTTTAATTCATTTTAAGTTAATCTTCACAAATGAACACGTTTTATGAATTTTGAAGCCTAAATACACTCCCTAGAAGTGAGAAGACAAACTGCGCCACGGTCACATGACTTTAATATCACCACACCATTAAGCTTCTGACAACTCTTTGAGTCTTTATTTTAAAAAAACATTTTCCCTGAAAGTTTGAGTTAGAATGGGTTGCAAAGAGCACGATTTTTAAAGGAGAAGTCCACTTCCAGAACGTCTTTCTTACTTCAGTCGATAAGAAATTGTTTCATCTCGTTTTCTTTCCCAACTTCAAAATCGTCCTACATCGCTGCAGAAGTACTGACCCAATGTTTACAAAGTGAACATGCAAAGAAGATCAAACGCCCTTTACAAAAAAAAGGTAAAACAGCAATGTAAGACGATTTTGACGTTGAAGAAGAAAACGAGATGGGAGTTTTTCGACATACCCAAACTGTATTGACCCGGATTACACAGACTACGTATCGCAGAGACGAGACAAGGCAAGCGTTTGAGGTTAAAAAGTAAATAAATTGTCAATTTGTTTCAAAAATGACAATCGTTTTGCTAGATAAGACCCTTCTTCTTCGGCTGTGATCGTTTAGAGCCATTTGAAGCTGCATTTAAACTGCATTTTGGAAGTTCAAACTTGGCGGCACCACTGAAGTCCACTATACGGAGAAAAATTCGGGAATGTTTTCCTCAAGAAACAAACTTTCTTATCGACTGAAGAAAGAAAGACATGAACATCTTGGATGACAAGGGAGTGAGTAAGTTACCTGTAAATTTTTTGTTCTGGAAGTGGACTTCTCTTTTAACATAATGAGGCTGTAAAAGCTAACTAACAGGCATTTAATTGATACGTCAATTAAAAACCCATTTAAAAAAAAAAATTGACCTGGGGATGATGAAGTGAAAGAAATGGATATGTAAAAATGCTTGTTTTCTGGGTTTAGGCCTACAAAAATGTCATACCTACAGGGCTCTATTATTCAGTCATCAAAAAAATGACAGAAATCATCATAAAAGTAGTGCAAATCATATATTCTGAAGCCACATAGCAGGGTTTTGTTAGGAACAGACTGTATTGTAAGCCATGTAAAATCATATGGAAAAACAAAGGTAAAACTTCAGTTTAGAGACCAGTCTCATTATTAACTAGTTTCTTATTAGTATGCATATTATTAACACATTGGCTGTTTATTCTTACCTGTACTCAAAAAAAAATGTTGGGTTAAAAACAACCATTTCTGGGTTATTTGGCAAACCAGCTCTGGGTAAATGCCTGGTAAACATTCAGTAAATGTTTCAGGACGTGACGGGAGCAGCAAGAGCAGCCAATGTGAATATGTGGGCTGTTCCAATTCATTACATGACTTACATTTATGACTTAGATTCATGGTTAAAAGATTACAAAAACAGCTTTACATTGTGCAAAAACAATGCATAGCGTGACCACTGCGTCACTAGTGCACTAGATCAGTAGCACTCCTATTGTAGTCAGTGGAGTGCACGAAAACTTTGTTACACGTGAGAGACTATGGCAATCTAGAGTATTCATATACACACACAGATTCTGATTGCACACTGACCCATCAAAAGTATGTGATTTCACAGCAAAACGTGCATTCTCGACATGTGATTTGCCATAAAAAATTACACGTTCTGTATGTGCACTTTGGGCTCATAGAAAAGGCGCATCGGAAACGTGCGTTTGCCTCAAAATGCATGTCCTCAATGTGTAACACGTGCTTTGGAGTCGTCGAAAATGTGCGCTTTTGATGTGCGTTTGTGTTTGAATACGTGTGTTTTGAGTCAGACAAAACGCACGTCATGAATTGGTAGCCAGGTAAACCAAACAGGAAGTGTAAATGTCTGTCTGAAGTATCCAAACATGTAGAAAGACTGTGCTCTCTCCTTAGTGTTCTCAAAATTGCATGTCAACAAACAAAAACAAAACAAAAATCAAATATTTTCTAATTTCTCTTTTTTTCCTTTGAAGTAGAAAACCATATTACCGGTACACTTTCACAGAAAATTAAACAATAATGTTGCTTTCATAAAGTTACTTACTTTCCAATATAGTGATCAAGTGTTAAATCAAACTTAAGTCATAAAAAAAGAGAGAAATATTCCCAGGCCAGAGTCGATTATTCAAAGCGAGTCATATCCTCTGGGTCTAAGTGCATTTATTGGATAGAATTATATTGTAGACTGATTGGACATTAATTATATAAATATAATATATTAATAACATAATAAAACATGCTGCTACAATAAAAAACTGTATATTCCTATTATCCCTCCTGCAGTAACTTCAGCAGTGTGCAGATCCTCCTTTATCTCAGGACTGTGGCGACACCAGCAGCGCATAATGTAATGATATAATATCTAATGGTAAAAACATATATTTATGTCATTATTATGAAAAAAAAAAAATTGTTTAAATAACATAACATCTCCTCGTTACAGCATAATTCAATGAAAAAATAATGAAAAAAATAATAATAATAATAATAAGCAATACATCACCATAATAGCCCATATAGTGGAAAAAACATGACAGACTCCAGCCCTAAAAAGTGAGCACACGATTTTAATGTGCAGTTTTGAGAACACTGACGAGCACATTCTTTTCGACAGTTTGGATACTTCAGACAGATGTTTGTACTGCCAGTTTTGTTTACCTGTTTACACGTTCATAAAATGTGTTTTGTATGACTTAAAACACACATATTCAATGCTCATTTTTGTTATGATAAACATGTACTTTCGATGACTCCAAAGTACGCATCAAGAACACGTGTTTAAAAGGGTTAGTTCACCCAAAAATGAAAATTAGCCCATTATTTGCTCACCCTCCAGGCATCCTAGGTGTATATGACTTCATTCTTTCAGACTAATTCAATTGGAGTTATATTAAAAATTATCCTGACACTTCCAAGCTTTAGAATGGCATAGACGGATGTTTCTCTTCATCAGTTCAAAACAAGTCCAATAAAGTGCATCCATCCATCATAAAAAGTGCCTCACACAATTCCAGGGGGTGAATAAAGGCCTTCTGTAGTGATTTGGTATATATATCCATATTTATATAATGTAAGAGTCACTTTAATCTAGCTTGTGCTTAATCTAGTGTTGCGCTTGTGCCACTTGGAAGTGATGCACAGGGGAGAGACCAAAACAAAACAAAACAATGGTGGTGAATTAGAATCACAAAACGAAGATTTGTAAAGAAGAATGTCAGAGGATTTCGATATAAACCAGGAGGAGACTGGTTTTCCCTTGCTAAAGTAACAAAACTTTGCTTCCTTTGCTCCTGTAAACAAACATTGGTTTGTGCGAGACTCACCGATGCATGCGCAACGCCAACATCTTACGTCATCCGCCCAGAGCTGCTTCTGTGTACAACAGTGAGTGCAGGCTAGATTACAGTGATTCTTATGTTTTAAATATGGATATTTTTCTTACTAAAATGCATCAATTCACTATAAGAGGCCTTTATTCACCCCCCAGAGTCATGTGAGGCACTTTTTATTACTGATAGATGAACTTTAGTGGACTTGTTTTGGACTGATGAAGAGAAACACCCGTCTATGCCGTTCTAAAGCTTGGAAGTGCCAGGAAAATTTGTAATATAACTCCGATTGGATTCATCTGAAAGAAGGAATTCACCTAAGATGCCTGGAGGGTGAGTAAAAAATTGACTATTTTTCATTTTTGGGTGAACTATCCCTTTAATAGCAAATCACACATCATGGATGAACATTTTTATACACAAAAAAACATATGTTTCCAACCCACGTTTTTCATGACCCTAAAGCCCACGTTAAAAACGCACATTTTTATGGCAAATTACACATCAAGAATGCGCATTTTGAAAATCGCATGCTTTTGATGGGTCAGTGTGTAATCAGACACCTGACCAGGCATATATGAATACTTTGGCTTGCCGTAACAGACAGCAGTGTCGCGTCGTGTTTCAGCCCTGGTCGCACATTCATTTGGCAGAAATTGAAACTTCCACAGTTCCACGCGTTGTTTGCTTTGAGTGTAGATCTGTTGCAATCTGTTACATTTAAGCAAAAAAAAAAAAAAATTAAGGAAACATTTGAGATTACAGACATTTTCCTACTTATATAGTAATAATTTGACAAGAATACAACGTAATACAAACCTTAATTTAATTCAGGAAGTTTCCCATCAGTCAAGTTTTCTCTCAGGACAGAACAACAAATGTAACAAGTTTTAACAGATTAGGCACAGACCACCCAAAATTGGGGTACACTGACCCAGCACTGGTTAGGTATGTGAGAGGGTTCATTACTTATATTGACACTGAAGATAAAATTTAACCCAATAAAATGACCCAACAAGCTGAACCTAGCATTTGGGTTAAAAAATAACCCACCATTTTTTAGAGTGCAGAAAAACTACCCAACACCTGGGTAAAAATATTATAAAAATAACCCAATAAAACAAGCCAACAGGCTGAACCCAGCATTTGTGTTAAAAGAATAACCAAGCATTTTTTTAGAGTACATAAAGTTTATGTTAATGCCTTATTCTGCATGACAATTAACAATTACCTTACCATTACTGAACAGCTAATTAGGAGTTAAGGCAAAACTTATAGTTAATAGTTAATAGTGAGAATTGGTCGCCAAACGTTGAACAAAACAAACGGGTCAGTTTTATTACAGTTGCTGTTTAATGAAACATGAATGTTAGTCCTTATCTCTGTCCCTTTTGTTTAGACACACACTATTTTCTCACTACTTGGTCTGGATCATGCCTATGTCACCAGCACCGGACGTCTAGTAGGAGTGGTCTCGCTAAAAGAGGTGTGTGATTGTATTCTTTTACTAGTTTTTCTTTATAGCAGAAAAACACATTTCAAAAAAATGTCTGTTTACAGTTGCGTAAGGCCATCGAGGGCTCTGTAACCGTGACCGGAGTGAAAGTCCGTCCCCCGCTGGCCAGCTTCCGCGACAGCGGCAACAGCAGCAGCGTCTCAGAGGTCACCGAGCTCCACAAGCTCTGGAGTCGTCACAAGAGCCTGTCGTTGCCACGGGAACCTAACCTCCCCGACCTGGACGACCAAACGGAGCAGCCGTCCGAGGGCAGCCTGGTGAACGAGACCGAGTGTACAGAGCTGTCCAGTCAGAACAGCCCATTACACACAGACGACCAATCAGAGCTGCCCTACGCTGACGCCACACCCGAAGAGGAGCTCCTAACGCAGCTCCCCTGTGACTGTGCCCCCCCTTTGGAGGATGGGGGCTTGGAGGCCGCCAGCGAGCAGTGCCCAGCTCCGATTAAAGAAGGGGCGAGCGAGGGAAGCCCCTCGCCGTCAGAGGGTCAGCCCGAATGACAGCTGTTTGCGGTTGGTAACGCACACTCCATTTACACCATAAGCGGGATTGTGAAGTCAGGTTGAAGAGCACCTGGAGGAAGTCTTTAAGCAGTGAAGCACACTCTCTGCTCCGTACTAATCAAACCAACCCTAATCGCTGGTCCTGCCTTCACACGAAACACGCCGTGTGTGTTTGTATGTGTGGGATGTCATAGATGCGCGCTGCAGTGTGAGTGCTGTGTGGCTCCGGGTGTGTTTGACGATGGGCTCGTCTGTTTTGTGTTTGTGTATTTGTCATAAACTTGGGTGTTTGTTGATTTGTGGCTTCATAGCGCATTTCTCTGTTGATTTATGTTGATGAGATTCATTCAAAGAAGTTTATGTTCGATGATGTCACGTTTGTTCGTTGATTTGTGGCTTCACGGCGCGTTTGAGTGTGTGTTTCTTGGTCTTTGCGCAAGTGACAGAGTGTGCGTAAGAAAAGCTGAGCGTGTGTGCGAGAGTGACTCAGCTGCACCTAGCCAACGCACCCATCTGGTGCCGACACTTTAAATCCAAATAAAATTGTCTCTGAGAGCCAAACTACAATTTTGCTCTAAATATAGCCCTTAATAACCCACACTGCAAGGAAACACGGAGGGAGAGAGCGGGGGAAAGAAAGGGAACGGGTGGGCAAAAGAGGACACAGAAGACATGGAGAGAACAAGAACATGATGCAAAATGAGCGAAAGACAGGAAGGACACAGGAACGAGAGTCGTGGAAAGGCAGGAGTACGAATGGGAGAGTGGGGTAAACTGTGCCGCGTTTTATTTTGGTTGTCAACTAGGCAAGAAGAAATAAGTAATCAGGGAAATGAATGCACTTAATTATATTTCAGAATACATAGAGACACCGAAATATGACGTTTTAAAATGGTTGAGTGACACAACTTACCCCACACTGGGGGTAAGATGTGCCATGAATGTTGAGCCACTGGGGAGTATTTAAACTATTTATTTCAGGTAAAATATGAACATTTAAAGAACATGAATCTCATTTCAAAGTTTCGCTGCACAATATTCACATTTTCATATACCAACTACACTCAGAGCGATGCCATAGAAAAACCATTTTTGGTTCCACAAAGGACCATTCAGTCAAAAGTTCTTTAAAGAATTTCATTAATTCATACCGTTTTATAATCTGAAGAACCTTCTTTAGTCACAAAGAACCTTTTGTGGAACAGAAAGGATCTTCAGATGTCAAAGGTTCTAAATGGAACCATTTAGACAAAAAGGTTCTTCTATGGCATCGTGAAGCACCTTTATTTTTAGGAGTGTAGAAACATTCAGTGTATTTGCATGTAGTATATAACATGAGTATTTGTTTTTTCCCATATTTGGATGCAGAACTCATCCACACTATTAGCCGCTGGCACATTTTACCCTGAAGCACCTGACACACTTCACCCAAAAGCTAAATTTTTGGGAAAACAAAATGTTCATTTCTAATTCATTGCTAAACTTCTTTATTTATTCATGATGTGATTTAATAATGCATATCATCTTTCATTTTATAAACCGGCAATTCATCGAAATGTGTGATAAATATTTTCAGCGTGGATAAACTTGTTTTGACATCACTTTTCACTCATTTTACCTGCCATATGGAAAATGTACTTACTTAATTGCTTATGTAAATCACAGGCAGCTGAATACAATGGACCTATTTTTAAAACAAAGTCATGTGACGAAATCATCCATTTCGCTAGATTACAGGGATGGCACATCTTACCCCACTCTCCCCTACAAAACCAACAGCGACTCATACAGAGGAGTTTCCAACCAGGGTAGTTTTAAAGCACATTGTAATTACCATTCAAACAAAACACAGCAATACACAGGCGTTTTCCATACTGACAGCATCGGGAAAAAACTCTTTTAACAAAGCATCGTTGAGCACACGGTTTGGATGGTGTTGCCTGTAATTACGAGTAATGATATCCCACATTATGTAGGCACGTTAAGCATGCGCAGATCTCTATCAGGACCAGTGTGCAGCATAGCTGCCTGGCCATTTAAAATGTATTAAAGCATCTTTCCTAGAAGCTCGAAATACCTAGAGACTCCAAGTGAAGAAACTGAGCCTCTTAAATTCTTAATTATATGCATGAACCCCGATGCAATCATTTGCATGCTCACACATGCGCATAAACAATACGCATCATATTGCTTTGCAGCCAGCTTAAATAGGAAGACTGCATAGGCCTGTTACATGTTACTTCATCAGGTTTACTTACAAAGCCAGATTTTTTCAGAAATCCAGAACGCAATACTTTTCGCAGATGTTCAAAACACAGACTTCGACGGCAGTGTAGATTGAGTGAAGTTTTCGACTGTGTTAGAGCCAGCCTTTGTATAAATACCATTGCAGGGAGTTTGTGGTCACTGTGCAGATCTCATCCAGCAATCATCAAAGTATTAAAATGTAACTCATTGCAATGATGGATATTCTGTGTACCTACAATCTGAATTGTTTTACATATGCGCAAAGCTTTTTACATTTGATTTTGAGCTGTCAACTGTGCAAGAATATTGTATTAGAATTACTGCTTGCCAAATAGCTTTATTTTACTGAACACTGGCTCTGTTTCTACAGTGCATATTATTTTGAAACTGTTTGCAATAATCATGAATAGGATGTACTGAAACAAACTATTTTTAAATGCCTTGAGATTTCACTTTCAAAGTGTTTACCGGACCCCGGCGGTGGAGTTTTCACTAGTTTTCAGCCTGAGAATGATGTAGTGGTCTTTTAATGTTCTGTTCGCATCAAAACTGTGGCTGAACGACGCTATGCAGTATGGTCAAGAACAGCACAACTACCCCAGACACAGCCTAAGCAGAGCTAAGCGGAGAATGAGTTACGTTGCTTTTTCTTGTGCACTGCAGAAATGGTAGGCTACGGGTTTGATTTAAACGGATCAAGGCAAGTGGACCAAAACCATAACCATGACAATGACTTCCTGACACAGCCTATTCTCATTCGCTCAGAAACGCCGGCTATGGGTTCTGCCAGCCACAAGAGCGAAACGTTTCCTCGCCATTCATCCGGCTGCACTAATCAGCTGTTTTATTAACGTTTGTTATGAAACCCAATCCTGACGTGGGACAGGAATAACTTAAGCTAATAATGATCTTTAGATATGTTGTGTCACGTTTTGTCTCTGTTTGCCGCTTGTGCAGTTTAAGTCAAGCCCACGGTGTGTAAAGTGTCTGCTAATATGCCGCACATTCAGTGTAGAGTTAAGCAATAAGTCTGCTCCCATTTCCGTAAATGGTTTTTATAAATCATTTGCTTGTACAGAATACAGGGTAACGCGGTATGTATATGAACTCTACTCACATACCCTGTACATATAGAGATAAGCATATTGAATCAGCTGTTACCATTATTTTTCAGAAAACATGAAATTGTTTTGTACATCAGTAAATATTAAATTTCAACTTTAAAGCTTTCTGTTTTACACAACTCGTTTTTTTGTGGGAAATACTGTGTTGTTGATTTTTTTAAATCTTGAAGTATTTTTGTCTCGTTTAAAATTTGGAAACACCCTCAGGTGCCTGATAGCACACGTACATCTCAGAGACGTCTATTTGACGTCTGCATTTACATCTGAGTGTATGCTCATCTGCAATATGTCTATTGGATGTTTCCTATCAGATATCAAATAGACGTCTATTAGATGTCTTTAAGATGTTTATGATTTATAATGTATGTAAACTGACATCTTACAGATGTCTGTCAGATGTTTGTACACAGCAGATGCTTTCCAGATCAAGTTATCTTTAACAGACATTTTGCAGATGTACATGTGCTGTCTGGGATAAAATTAGGGATATTTTTACTACAAAAAAAAAACTGACAAAAAATACTCAAGAAAATGTGTTTTTGCTGTTTAAGGTTTGCAGATGACGCAGTGAAACGTATGAATATACACATAACTTTAATGCAATCATAATTCTCACATTTGACCTCAGACATTTTCTGTACAAACAATAAAAAAACTTTTTTTGGTGGGGGATTCACACATTCACATCAATGAACATCATGACATTACTGGTCCATATTGAGAATAATGATGACATAATGTGATTGGTTATGAATTTACACTGCCCTTCGCCATGCTTCTGCAATGAATGAATGCAGTTTGGAAAGGCAACATATTCTTTCTGTCTACTGGTTTGCTGTAGCTGCATTTCAAGGTTGTATTAACTAGTAGCTTCAAAAAACCTGTTCATTCAGCAGCCAATCACAAATCAAACATCTACTGAACTGCAGATAGGGAGTATAAATATGGCAGAACGGAGAGAAAGAAACATGGTAGGGGGTTCTCACTCAGTTTGGTATGGAGGTCCATTTATGCCACAAAAGAAAAAAAATCATGCAGCAATCATGACATAAAAAGTAATTATTATTGCATAAGTCTCAATTATGGGATAAAAAGTCAAAATTCTGAGACGAGTCACAATTCCAACAGACATAATTATGAAATAAAAAGTTGAAATTATGAGATAAAAAGTCAGAATTATGAAATAAGTCAAAAAACGGACAGATGTAATTATTAAACAAAAAAATCAAAATTATGACATAAAAAATTAGAATTAGAAGTCAAAATTCCGACAGACAGATATAATTATGAGATAAAAAGTCAGAATTATGAGATGTCAAAATTTGACAGACATCATTTTGATAAAAAGTCTAAATTATTATTAAAAAAAAGTCAGAATTACGAGATAAGTGAAAATTCCGACAGAACGAATTATGAAATAAAAATTTGAAATTGAGATAAAAAGTCAGAATTATGAGACAAGTCAAAATTCTGACATAATTATGAAATAAGTCATAATTATTATGAGATCAAATGTGATAAAAAAAAAAAAAAAAAACATTTTTGTCTAATTTGGACTTTTCATTTCATAAATGACATCAGAATTATGATTTTCCACCTAATATTATAAATCAGATAGTTCCGGTCCTTGATTCTGATTGGTTGAGCTGCATTCAAAACTGTTGTAAATTACTCTACAAACATACACATTTGTTTATGTTTGTGTGTTGCTCGGCAACCACTTTGTTGCAACCACAACCGTTTCTGAGGAACTACATTGTTTGGCGGAAGAATAGTGTTTTTTATTAATATCATTACACTTTATTTGCTGTTAATTTGTGACATTTTACAACATATATGGAATAACCGTTTTATAAAAGTATTAAGCCCCGTGAAGCCGTGGTTTACACATCGTGCCTAACAGCGCCCCTTAGCTGTTATAAATTCACTGTAAACCACGGCTTCTTGGGGATTATGGCTTTAATTTAAAGTTTTTTCCATTTCAATTTAGCAACTCATAATTTCAAGTTTCTGTCATAATTTTGACTTTTTGTCTCATAAATACGACTTTTATGTCATAGGTATGACTCATATCTTGACTTGGTATGACTTTTCATCTTATATACACAACTTTGCATGTCATAATTTCAACTTAAATGTCATAATAATGACTTCATCTCACAATTCTGACTTCGTCTCAACTTTTTGTCATAGTTTATTTCATAGGTATGACTGTCATAATTTAGACGTTTCATAAATATAACTCATGATTACAAGATATTATGTCATGAAGACTTACCGAAGCATGATCATCTTAAGCGTCAAAAATGGGCTTCCATAGTTTGGTAGTATACATCACACAGTGATCATAATAACAGGCACATTCTATTCATAGTTACAACGCTCCATCAAAGCGGAAACCTCCTGCACCTCAACCCTTCTGGAGCAAGCCGAGACACACAAGCACTTGCAGCGTGACATCTAAACCCAAACAAAATGAACAACAGGGTTTTTCTGTCCCTCAGCAAACCCACAATCCTGAAGTATTAACAACATTTTACTATGAGCATTACGTCACTTTTGAACAGTCACAAAAGGAAAACATTTGAAACCATGTTCCTCACAGAGATATTCCAGTCTCTTGATGTGTCGTCACAGATACGCCACAAACGGTGAGGCTGCTGAATACACCGAGAGCGCAGGTAATGAACATCGCGTTTCACTGGAAACTGCTGTCATAATGTCACTATCATCCTACTCGCCGCTTGGATGAAGAAACAGTACTGTGGTTTCTTGAACGCTCATTTCAAATGAAGAACATGTAGATCAAGAGGAAGCAGGGATAGAGAGGAAGAGATTAGAGGAGTAGTTCTCTCAGAAATGGAAATCCTGTCTTCAGTTACTCCATCTTTTTGATGAATGTTCATGCTGCTCTTTTCTATACAGTGAAAGTTTACACGTGAAATGAAAGTGAATGAATGAAAGTGAAACTTTAAATAAGCACCATTAAAGTATCATAAGTGGTCCACATGACTTCTGAAGCCATAATATCAGTTTGCGTGGCTAGAATTTCTGGCTTGATAGCCATTCACTTTCACAGTTAGGAAAAGAGCAGCTTGCATCAGTGTTATTATTGTTAACTAAAACTAAAACCATATAATAATAAAAAAAAAAAAAAATGATTACTTGAAAAATCATTATTGAAAAAAAATAAAAAAAAATAAATAAAAATAATAAAAGTCTATAAAAATTCTTATTTTATTTCTAATTGCCAAGGCAAGAAATCTCATTTTCATTAAGTTTAGTCAAAACTTGGTCAAAACTAATTAATTAATTAATTAGCTAGTTAGTTAATTTAATTTAAATTAATTTAACTAAAATAAAATAAAAATTAACATATGTACAAATAAAAACACTTGCAAAAATGACAGACAACAAACTTAGTGAAACTTAAAAATCTGAAAAAATATTTTTTAAAAATCTAAAATATCAACAAATTTATAATAGTATATCAGTGATACTAAAATAACACTGGGTTGCACAGTCTATTATCAAAGAGATACTATTATACTGTAGTTTTGATAAATTTTTTAGCCAGTTTTTATTTAATATTTTCTGTTTTTATTGATCAACTTTAGCTAAATGTGTAATATTTCTGTTGTATTTTTGTCATTTTTAGTAGGTTTTAATTTTTTATTGTCTATATATTTTTTATTTCTTTTTTATTTAATTTTATATATATATATATATAGTTTACTATGGTAAACTAAATAAAAAAGAGAAATTAGTGTTTCAGTTAAAGCTACATTTTATTTCGAGTTAAAAACAGTTTTAACTTTAGCTCCAGCTTTACTTTACTAGGTAACACTTACAATAAGGTGTCATTTGTTAACATTAGATAATGTATTAACTAAAATGAAAAAACAATGTACCATGCATTTATTACACTATTTATTCATCTTTGTTAATGTTAGTTAATAAAAATAAAGTTCATGTTAGTTCAGAATGCGTTAAGAAACACAACTTGTGATCTTAATAACGCATTAGTAAATGCTGAAATTAACATAAACAAAGATTAATAAATGCTGTAGATGTATTGTTCATTCTTAGTTCACGTTAACTAATGTAGTTAACTAATGTTAACTAATAAAGTGTTACCGTTAACTATAATAATCCTGATTCTGCCTCACATCATTTGTGTTCCACAGATAAAAAAAGAACATCAAACAGATTTTGATAGACGAGAGAGCGAAAACGAAGACAGAATTTTCATTTCTAGATGAACTATCTCTTTAAAAGTATAGAAAGAAAAACAAGTCATTGTCTCTGAATGCTTAACAGACTGGACAAACACTTCACAGAAGGGTTACTACAAAGGGACCGAGACAAAAGGGCGAGTGAGAGCGCAGCGTCACTGCTTGGAACCTTCTTCCTGTTCTTCCTCCTCTTCCTCTTCCTCATCAAAAGACACAGCTCCAGAGGTATCAGAGATGCTTCGGCAGTGTCTGTACCAGCGGATGACTTCCTGAAAGACGTTGTCCTCCCCTTCCTCCACCTCTCTTCCATCCTCCTCCTCTTCGTCCTCAGGTGAAAGGCCAGACTCGGAGTAGGAGGTGGAGTAGTAGCAGGAGTCTCCCTTGCTCCACAAAGGCCTGCGGTCTGCTTTGTGAATCGCACATGTGGCCCTGTCACCCTCGCCTTCTGAAAGCTGGAGTTCTTGGGCATGTGGTGGCACTTCGTCTGAGATGAGCAGGTCGTCGGGGTCCGATTGACTGAGCGTGCTGTCAGAGCGTGGGATTTCAGCTGTGTCTGTCTCAGCCTGACTTGGCACTGGGCAGCTCTGATTGGATAATACAGCGTCTGAGGGAGGAGCAAAGCGTAAGAATACCTATGGATATAGGTCAGAGAGGGCAAAAGAAGATGGACACAGACAGAAAGACAGCGTGAAGGACAAATGGTACCAAAAAGAATAAAGATAATCAGAAAACACAACGGAAAAGGCAGATGGTAAAGAGCCGAAAGGATGAATGAGAAAACAAAATTGCTGATGCTCCACAAAAAGACATACACTGTGACAAGGACAATGCAAATACACAGGGTCCACAAAATGTATATGAACACTTTTTGACAGTGCAGTCAAAATGTCTCAATGTCACTGCATTACATACAAAATATCAAATCAAGTGGCACTTAAACACATTATACTCGAGGTTTTCACATAACTTATTTCACTTCCCTGAGCACAAATTCTAAAGGAAAAAAAGTCAAAATTGCGAGATAAAAAGTCGCAATTACCTTTTTTATATACAGTATATATACAATATATACAGTTGAGGTCAAAAGTTTACATACACCTTGCAGAATCTGCAAAATGTTATTTTACCAAAATAAGAGGGATCATACAAAATGCATTTTGTTTTTATTTAGTACTGACCTGGATAAGATATTTCACATAAAAGATGTTTACATATAGTCCACAATAGAAAATAATTGTTGAATTTATAAAAATGTGCCTGTTCAGCAGTTTACATACACTTGATACTTAATACTGTGTTTTTACCTGAATGATCCACAGCTGTGTTTTCTTGTTTAGTTATAGTTGTTCATAAGTCCTTTGTTTGTCCTGAACAGTTAAACAGTGGTTTTCCAGCATTTTTGTGTATTTGAACTGTTTTCAACAATGATTGTATGATTTTGAGGTCCATCTTTTCACACTGAGGACTGCTGAGGGACTCATATGCAACTATTACAGAAGGTTCAAACACTCACTGATGCTCCAGAAGGAAACACAATCCATTAAGATTGTGACTTACATGTACTGTAAGCATCCTCTGTAGCTTTTGAAAGACAGTAGCCTACTAAATGAAAAAAAATATGATATTTAGGCAAAATAAGACACATCTTCATTCTGTTTAAAAGTTTACACCTCTGGAGCATCAGGAAAGGAAAGGACGTGACGTGAGGCCAAGTATGGTGACCCATACTTGGAATTTGTACTCTGCATTTAAGCCATCCAAGTGCACACACACAAACAGAGCAGTGGGCAGCCATATTGCTATCACTGTGGCACCCGGAGAGCAGTTGGGGGTTCAGTGCCTTGCTCAAGGGACTCACTTCAGTCGTGGTATTGAGGGTGGAGAGAGCGCTGGTTATTCACTCCCCCCACCTTCAATCCCTGCCGGACCTGGGACTCAAACCCGCAACCTATCAGTTACAAGCCCGACTCCCTAACCATTAGGCCACGGCTGCCCCATCAGTGAGCATTTCAACCTTCTGTAATAGTTGCATATGAATCAGTTGTCCTTAGTGTGAAAAGATGGATCTCAAAATCATACAGTCATTGTAGGCATGACTTAGCAGGCAGTTAAACTGTTCAGGACGAACAAGGGACTCATGAACAGCTATGACAAACAAAAAAACACAGCTGTGGATCATTCAGGTAAAAACACAGTATCAATCAAGTGTATGTAACAGGGTCATTTTAATAAATTCAACTATTATTTTCTCTTGTGGACTATATGTAAACATCTTTTATGTGAAATATCTTATTCAGGTCAGTACTAAATAAAATAACATGTATTTTGTATGATCCCTATTATTTTGTTAAAATAATTAACATTTTGCAGATTCTGCAGGGTTTATGTAAACTTATGACCTCAATCGTATTAATAGGTCTTTTTTTTAGCAGCCATTACTCCAGTCTTCAGTGTCACATGATCCTTCTGTTATGCTGATTTGGTGCTCAAGAAATATTTCTTATTATTGTAATACTATGCTTCTATTATGTTGTGCTGTTTAATATTTTTGTATAAACTGTGATACATTTTTTTTAGAAATATTTTATAAATAGAAAGTTCAAAAGAACAGCATTTAATTTCAAATATTTTTTTTTTGTAACATTATACATGTTTTACTGTCACTTCTGACTAATTTAATGCATCCGTGTTGAATAAAAGTACTAATTTCTTTTTTGAACATTAATGTATGTGCTACTCGTCACTCAAATTCATTCATATATTTTTATTTGTGGCTTAAAGTTCACTTCCAGAACAAAAATTTACAGATAATGTACTCACCCCATTGTCATCCAAGATGTTTATGTCTTTCTTTCTTCAGTCGTAAAGAAATTATGTTGTTTTACCTTTTTTTGTAAAGGGCATTTGATCTTCTATGCATGTTCATTTTGTTGTTACTTCTGCAGCATTGTAGGATTTTAATGTTGGAGGAGAAAATGAGATGGGAGTTTTTCGACATACCCTAACTATATTGACCCGGATTACACAGAGTACGTATGCATATGGCAGAGCTAGACGAGACTAGCATTTGAGGTTAAAAAGTATATAATTTTTTATTTTTTTTAGAAAATGGCAGATCGCTTCACTATATAAGACTCTTATTCCTCAGCTGGGATCATTTAGAGCCCTTTGAAGCTGCATTTAAATTGCATTTTGGGCGCTCAAACTTGCAGGCGCCATAGAAGTCTACTATATGGATTAAATTCCTGAAATGTTTTCCACAAAAAAACATTTCTTTATGACTGAAGAAAGAAAGACATGAACATCTTGGATGATTACAGGGTCAGTACATTATCTGTAAATTTCTGTTCTAGAAGTGAGCTACTCCTTTAAGTATCTAAATACTTTGTAGGGCAACTGTATATTGACGTGTGCGTACTCAGGCTCACCTGAGCTCAGAGTTGAGATTGGCTCGTCATTTAGAGGAGGATCCTCTTCGTAAGACTCTTCTTCCATCTCCTCCTCATCTACAGAGGTCCAGGCACGGAGCTTCGCCTCTGCAATGGCAAACTGCTCAGCCACACCTAAAAAAAGAAGAATCGTATCGAATGACCCTGGACTTTACACAATGACGCTAATTAAACAGACAGCAGTGCAACAAAATCTCTTTTGACACAGTGATGACGTAGAAGTTTACTCGTGATGCTTTTGTTCTGATTGAACAAGCTCTGCTGCGGAGAGACTCTGTTTTGCTGTTAAATGCCAGCCTAACTCAGCAGCTGCATTTACTGCAGTCAGGAAACTGATGACAGCCAAACATGTGGCAGAGTATAAAAGCTGCCGGGAAAAGTAAAGTCAAAGGAGGAGAGCCAGAAGACAGCAATGAAGTAAACTGACATGCAGGATCAGCAGGTGTAGCTGTGTGACTGTGTAATCTAATTTAACACCATCTGCTGAGTCTAAAAGCCTTCAGCTGGCAGATCACGGACGGGCTAAAGATGACTGACACTTGATAAAATTTCTTGCTGTTGCATTATATGTAAATGTTAATTATATTCATTACAATACATTGTTATAATAATAGTGATAATAAATGCTACAATAAAAAAGCTCTTCAGTTTTTTTATACTTTAAAAAAATATATATATATATATTAGTATTAATAAATGTAATAATAGTATATAATAATAGTAATAATAAATGCTACAATAAAAAAGCTCTTTTCATTTTTTTATACTAAGAAATATATATATATATATATATATATATATATATGTATGTATATGCATGTATGTATACACACTACCAGTCAAAAGTTTTAGATTTTTTTATGCTTTTTAAAAAGGTCATTTCTGCTCACCAAACCTGCATTTATTTGATCCAAAATACAGAAAAAACAGTAATATTGTGAAATATTTTTACTAAAATAACTAAAATTAAAAATAACTGCTTTCTATTTGAATATATTTTAAGATGTAATTTATTCCTGTGATCAAAGCTAAATATTCTGCATCATTACTCCAGTCTTCAGTGTCACAAGAGCCTTCAGAAATCAATCTAATATGCTGTTTTGCTGTTCAAAAAACATTTTTTATTATTATTATTATTATTATTATTGTTATTATCAGTATTTTATTATCAGTATTATCAGGATTCTTTGATAAAAAGAAATATCCAGAGAACAACATTTACCTGAAATAAAAAGCTTTTATAACATTATACACTATACCATTCAAAAGCTTGGGGTCTGATTTTTTTTTTTTTTCAAATTATAGAAATTAATACTTTTATTTAGCAAGAATGTTTTAAATTAATCAAAAGTGACGATAAA
The DNA here is from genome assembly GCF_022985175.1 of Labeo rohita. Taxonomy (NCBI): domain Eukaryota; kingdom Metazoa; phylum Chordata; class Actinopteri; order Cypriniformes; family Cyprinidae; genus Labeo; species Labeo rohita. Next base: position 12,944,812 of record NC_066870.1, read on the forward strand.
GACATTTGTTACGTTTACTTGTTACTTGATTTCTGTTTCAGATAAATGCTGTTCTTCTGAACTTTATATTCATCAAAAAAATATGAAAAAACTACTCCGCTGTTTTCAATATAACAACAACAATAATAATAATAATAATAATTATATATAATAATAATAATTATATATATATATTTTTTTGAGCAGCAAATCAGAATATTAGAGTAATTTCTGAAGGATCATGTGATTGGAGTAACGATGCTAAAAAAATTTAGCTTGGAAATCACAGGAATAATTTACATTTTAAAATATATTCAAATAGAAAACAGTAATTTTAATACTAATACATATATTTAATACTAATAAATTAACAAAATATTTCACAATGTTACTGTTCAAATATTTTTGACTTTCATATGTCACCCAGGACCACAAACCCAGTTATAAGGGTCAGTTTTTAGAAACTGAGATTTATACATCATCTGAACCCTGAATAAATAATCTTTCCATTGATGTATGGTTTATTAGGATAGGATAATATTTGGCTGAGATACAACTTTTAAAAAAATCTAGAATCCGAGGGTGCAACAAAAAAAAAAAAATCGAAATGTTGAGAAAAATCACCTGTAAAGTTGTCCAAATGAAGTTCTTAGCAATGCATATCACTAATCAAAAATTATGTTTTGATATATTTATAGTAGGAAATTTACATAATATGTTCATGGAACATGATCTTTACTTAGTATCCTAATGATTTTTGGCATAAAAGAAAAATAATTTTCATCCATACAATGTATAGTTGGCTATTGCTACAAACATACCTGTGCCACTTACGACTGGTTTTGTGGTCCAGGATCTCATATTATACTATATTATGGATTAAATAGATAGATAAACAGAGATATTACATTAATTACAGTGATTAATAATATTTCCATTACTAAATGATGCAAAAATACTGCATATATATAATTATTATTTTTATTTTTTAACTTTTAAAAAATAATTCATATAATTTATAAACTAATAATAATATTTTCTAAATGTCTTAGAACTATAAAAGGCATGTATAATATTATTACATCTGTCATTATTAGCATTACTATGAATGCAGTTTTTTTTTTTTTTTTATCTCACATTAGCTGAAAACTTGAAGACCAGCTGCAGCACTAAAAATATACTGATTACATGCAAAATGAAAAATCTTGATATTCAATAATAAAGTTCGCATCCACATTATTTGACAACAGCACATGTATAAACACTCAGGGATCAATATCTACGGTTGTCTCCTGAACACTTCATCAGCAGTGAGAGATTTACAGCGGCACTAACAGGGTGGAATGTGACACCAACCTGCTGCAAACCGGGCCTCCTGCTCACCCTCACTGAGATGGGAGTAGGAGTTAAAATGGGACTGCAGTGTAGCAGATGGAGGGTCCAAAGGCTTAGACCAGCCCTTCCACTCAATCAGATGAGCCACCCGACCCTGAGCCATGGCCGTGGGTTTGGTCACGTGATCCTTCACCACCTGTGAGATGCCTGGTAAGGAAAACATGGATCGTTAGACTAATCAACTCGGTGTCTTGCTAACATGCATAAATGCCTATGATGAAGCTACAGGTGTTTAAATCCTTACCATTAAATGATGATCTGGCCAGAGCTGCAATTTCCTGGATGCTAAGGGCTTTTCTTGACTTGGGGAGCATATCAATAGGGTCATCAACCTGAGGAAGCAAGTTCAAAGACAAAATGGTCTCCTTTTGCAATGTTGTAGGTATTATAATATACCTTTAAAAGAAGAAGCAGTTAAAAATGATTTAGTCATGTGATTAGACACTCTGTGTGGATGCATTAAATAATTTAAAAGTGACAGTAAAGACAATTACATTCTTAAAAAACACTGTATTTTAAAGAAATGCTGCTCCTTTGAACTTTATATTCAACCAAGAATCCTGAAAAAAATCAGGGTTTCCATGAAAATATTAAACAGCAAAACTGTTTTCAACATTACAATAATGAACTATATTTTAATATCTTTTTAATAGAATAATAATAAAGTTTAAGTTTAAATAATATTTCTAAATATTATTTTTGAACAAATAAATGCATATATATATATATATATATAGTGAATTTATTTGTAATTATGCACTTAATACACTAATGCATTTAATACACTACCAGACAAAAGCTTTCGAACAGAAAGATTTAAAAAAAAAAAAAAAACAATCTGCTCACCAAGCCTGCATTAATTTAATACAAAGTACAGCAAAAATAATAAGTAATATTTGAAATATTTTTAATATTTAAAATAAAGTTTTTCTATTTGAATACATTTATTTATTCCTGTGATTTCAAAGTTACATTTTTTTTATTTTTAGCATCAATACTCCAGTCACATGATCCTTCAGAAATCATTCTAATATTCTAATATTATTATTTTTTTTTTATTATTATTATTATTATTGTTTTATTATGTTGAAAACAGATTAGCAGAATTTTTTCAGATTTCTTTGATGAATAAAGTTCAGAAAAACAGCATTTATCTGAAATATAAATCTTTTGTAGCATTATGAAAGTCTTTTGATCGATTTAAAGCATCCTTGCTAATTAAAAGTATTATTTCTATAATTTATTTACAAAAAAAATATTTTAATTAATTTCAGATATTATTTCAGATCATTCATCAAAGAATCCTGAAAAAAAAATGTACTCAACTGTTTTAAATAATGATGATAATAATAATAATAATAATAATAATAATTGTTTCTTAAACTGCAAATCAGCATATTAGAATGATTTCTGAAGGACCATGTGACACTAAAAACTGTAGTAACGATGCTGAAAATGTAGCTTTGATCACAAGAATACATTTTATTTTAAAATATAACAAAATAGAAAGCAATTATTTTAAATATTAAAAATATTTCACAATATTACAATTTTTTGCTGTATTTTGGATCAAATAAATGCAGGCTTGGTGAGCAGAAAAGAATTCTTTAAAAAACATTACAAATCTTACTGTTCAAAAACTTTTGACTTACTGTTCAAAAACCTTCTATGAATGTCATCCACACATTTACTTTCCAAGTATCCCCTATCACTTGTTTAAATACCCACTGCGGTATGTGCGCCCCTCCTTGGGAGTCACTGACAACATGACAAAGTCACCCATCAAGGAATTAACAGCCAATCACCAATTAGCTTTCTTACCTTATGACACCCCCTGACATGCTTCTCTCGCTGTATGAACGGACGCCTCACAAACATTGATTTTTCCAGTCAAGACACAGGTACTACCCTACAAGAGCTCCACATAAAAGTAAGTAAGTCTCTAAAGCCAGTGCTGACTCAAGCTCCACCTCAGAAACAGATGCCAAATCCACAATTAACCCTTTGACAATTCACTTGCACTCGTCCAAGTTGAAGCATATGTCAGTTGCACACGCTGCTCAAATGGATCTGTGAGAGATCAGCCACTCTGTGGCATTAATAATCAAAGCAGCTTATGGCTCAGACATATTTGGCCAATCAAGCCTCTTCCTGTGGCTTGTTAATTTGCAAACAGCATTCGCTGCCATGTCAGATAATATTAGCCTGCAGCCCTCAAGATGATAATAAAAAGTCTGGCCACAGCTGGGGGCTAATGACCTCTGGCTTTTGACATTAATGGGTTACATGACGGAAATCTGAATTGACAAGTGACATCCATCAGTTTAAAAAGAGAACTGACACGTCCGATGAGTGACGACGTGACTATTTGTAGTCTTGGTACTGCAAAGCTCTCAGAAACACAGATCTAGTTTCTATTTTCAAAAAATAAGGTGAGATGATGTATTCGTAAATGGCCAAAACAAAACTAGGCCACTGTGTCATACATAACATGCAGCACTCAAGCTATAACCCTCCCAGAGCTAAATCACACAGGTGGTTCAGACATACACGTGCCTGATTTTAAAGTCTAGGACGCAGGTAGATATGCTTAAATCAGATTGCCCTCTAAAGCCCATAAGAAAAAGCTGCTACTGAAGAAGAATGCAGAAGCACCAGCTGCCTGCCATGTTTCAGTGCCGTATGTGGGTCAAATATTTCTGCGTGATTTGGGGTTAGCCGTCACAGCAGAGAGAGACAGACATGGGCCACGGTGATCGTAATGAGGTCAATTAAGACTAAACCAGAAGATTCGGGCTTAATTTACTTCATTACCCTAGTATTATATGCTAATACCAAGGTACTTTGATATGGTAATGATTCAGTACCATGGTAGTGAATAACACACACCCTGCTCATCACACCAGCAGATGCTTTCCAAGAAGAGCTGCAGAACAATTAGAAATAAAATTTCCAGACACACCTGCAGAATGCTTTTTTTTCCCACAGACATTGGTCTCAATATCTAAAACATAAAACGTTATTATTATGGTGCTATGTGCCCAAAAGCACAATATTACTACAGTACTATGTAAAACAACATGTTGTTATCATGTTATGTCCCCCAAAAATGTGGTATTACCAAGGTACATGTCCAAACCAACCAACAAACAAACACAGTAATACCATGACACATGTCCAAAACAAACAAACAAACAAACAAAAACATGACATTACGACAGTACTTTCTCAAAAAAAAAAAAAAGTGTTATTACCATGGCACTATGCCAACAACATACCATACACATGGTACACACACACAAAAACGTAGAGTTAAAATAGTACATGGCCTAAAAAATAACATGGTATAACCACGGTACTATGTCCAAAAACATAGTATGTCCTAAAAAATAATGTACACGGTACTACTTTTAAAACTATATAGTATTACCATGGCACTATCCCTAGAAAACATGGTATTAGACAACAGTATGCTCCACAAACTAACTTGGTAGTACATTAAAAAACATTTCAAATAATTTTACTTTCAAAAAAAGAAAGCAACATACCATGATATATGTCCAAAAACATGGCAGTAGAATAGCATACATGTCCTAAAAAAAAATAACATGGTAGTGGTACTACGTCCAAAAAAGGAACAAAATGTCCCCAAAAAACCCCATGGTATTACCACGATGCTTTGTCCAGTACAAACAAACATGCATGATATTATCATGGCACTATGCCTAGAAACATGTACATGTCCAAAAAATACGGTAATTTGGTATATTGTATACATGTCCTAAAAAATAACATGAGAGTATATGATACTTGTTTCAAAAAAAAAAAAAAAAAAAAACAATTATACAACCAGCCTGCATGGCCTATGGGACTTACAAAAGATTTCGCTATAAACAGGAAAAATTAAATACACAGAAACTGTCACGGAGGGATAGAGGTCATGCATTGAGATTTGTTTCATCTCAGTGAAATGAGCTGCAGCGTGTCTGTGTGAAATAAATACATAAACACAATTAGCCGTGTAAGGTCAAATATATTACAGCAAATTGCGAGAGAAAATGTATTTGCAGTGAAGGAAAACGCATCTAAAATAGGCCACCTGAGCTCAATTCATGGAAAGCAACACAATGCAGTTAACGCAATATAAGGGCCGGTCGTTATAGCAACAGGTAACCCGTGAACCATCTGTCCCTGAGCATCATTAATTCCCATTGACCATGCACAACACGCAGCCACAGCTCTGTGAAATGTACCGCTGTATCAGAGCTGCTGGGGTTTATTGTGATTTGGTAGCTTCGATTAGATTGTTTTTCCTCATTCTGCTTTTTTCCCAACTAAACTGAATAACTAGCGTCATTCCATACACAATCAGTGATCTGCCTGTCTGTCTCTACGCATCTACGTCTTGTGTACGACAGCAATGCCACAAACAACCGGTTAGTTACAGATGTATTTTGCTGATAATTGAGAGCTTTAGGTGATGGATCAGGCCCTGATAAATGAATCTCATCACAGAAGTGAGGGTGACACGACAGGACACAAGAAGTCCATCTGCTGCCCGAAACTGACTGATTGATTGACGAGCAGATCATTTTCATAAACAACAGTGTAACAGCAACAGCACTCGGCGCGTTTGTTTCCTGGCAACAGGCGAGCGCTGATATTATTCACGCATTGTACGTGACGGCCTATTGCGATCTCAACAATGCCAGCGCAGTAACACATGCATTACAGTCCAAAAACATTGATGGTGCAAGCGAAAATCGATCAGAGACACTCAACACACACACGTACCTTTAGATTTAGTTGGGGTAAAGCGGTCAAAAGCATTGCACATGGATACAGCATTAGCGTTGGGTCTGGAGAGAAGAATCGCGGAGCCGTCTTCGGCAGTGAGTGAATAATAGACACCACCTTTTCTTGAGCATCAGAGACAGGGGCAGAAATGAGTGCTGTTAACCCACGAAACGCATCGTCCCCACCACACTGAGTCTCTCAGACAGCGTCATCCCACCTGTAATGCGGCTCTCTTAAAGACACACGAGTCTCTTTCACACGTACATAGCCTGAGCGATGAATGCAACTTGCTATGGCAAGCTGGTTTAACATTTACTTCAACTTACTTAACAGTGTTGCCAAATTGGAAATGTCCAAGTATCCTACCAGAAGCTAAAAATTATGGTATTTGTAAGAAAATTATCATGTACTTAATACAGCTATTTATCTAGAACAACAACTTTTTGAGACAACCTGCAAATTACCACAACAGATATATAAGTGGTGAGTAACTACACTGTAAAGAAAAAAATCCGTAAAATTTGTGGTAAAAAAATAACAGCAGCTGTGGTTGTTGGAATTTTACCGTAAAAAATATGGTAAATAACGTTTTAGGTTTTTACGGTTTTAACTTAAATTTACATTTAAATACTGTAATTTCATTAACTGATGTAATGTTAACCAACATACTAAAGTACTGAAATCTGTTTTCTACCTTTGTAATACACTCTCTCTCTCTCTCCTTCAGCTTGCTCCCTTTATCAGGGGTTGCCACAGTGGAGTGATCCGTAAAGCCAATTTGGCGTATTTTTTACACTGGTTGCCACCTGTGTAATACACTGATAACCACCAAAAGCTGGTGGTGATGTGAAAGTCACATGATGAACTAAAGACCATCACAAGCAGCTTTTAAATACTAACACACACACACACGTTTGTTTTTGTGAATTGTGGGGACTTCTATAGTTTTTATACTGACCAAACGATATTGTCTATTCCCTAACCCAACCCTAGACCTACCCCTAGACCTAACCCTTACAGAAAACATGTTTGCATTGTTACTTTTTCAGATAAATATCATTTACTATTTTTAATATTTTTTTTACATTGTGGGGACAGCAGGCCGCATATATAGAAGGTGTACAGTGTCATTTTCACAAACACTAAATACCATCATGGTAACCAACATGAAACTGAAATAATGCATTTGATATTAATTTAAAAACATCAGATGTAATATACAGCTCTAATGTACAAAACGGTCATTTCTTACAGTGTAAGTGGGAAAAGTTTAGAAACTATGCCCATGATAAACAGCGGAAAACAGACGTTAGTCTGTTAGTGTAATGATGCAGTAAAGCGATCCTGACTTGACAGACAGCTCTCAAAAACTTGTGTGAAAAGTGAAAGCAGTCTCCCTTTAAACCTGTTTTTCTCAAAATTCTATTCCTGAAAATCATAGCTATCCATAGCTATCAGCCAAATGAAGATAGCCATAACTTTTGTTATGTTCAAGGTAAAATGTCACCATGTATTAGGTTTTCCTAGATCGCATCACATTTACGTATAAAGGCCCTTTCACACTGGATGCGGCAAGTGGTGAAATCGCTGCGTGGCTGCCGCTTTCTCTTGTAGTGGAAGCGTTTTGTGCCTTTGACGCGGCATTTGCGATGTGGTCTCGGGGCAGATGTTGCCATAGTTACAATTGTCAAGGTCACACTTGTATTTACTAAAAACTAAATAAAAGGTAACAGAAATTTGCGTTTGTGTCATCCTGTCATTAATTATTGTGTCATTATCATTTTTTTCCGTTTGGCACAAATTGAGTTGTTTTTGAAGAATTGCCTTAAGAGCATTAAAAAAAAACAATCTTCTCAACTGTCTGTTATAAGTTCAGTCAAATGTTCTATGATTGGTTGTTAAAAATCTGTTCACTGATTCGTTAAAGCCAATCTACCACTGCCGCTCACAAAAACATAAAATATTTGTATCTTTGGCAGCACCTGCCACGAAGCGCCGTGCTCGTGGAAGGATTTTGGGTGCACGAGCACCGTTTGCGCTCCGCTTCCACGCCGCCAGTGAAACCGCCCGTGGTTTGCCGCTTTCCGCATGTCTCCCACTGAAAATGAACTAGGCACTCGCGACTGCCGCGTCCCGTTTAAAAGGGCCTTAAGGCTTGCGACTTCATTGAAACAATATTTGAACTCCACAACTGCTCTACTATTGCTGCCCATTTCACAGATTCTCGATCTCAAACAAGCAAATAACCAAAGGGCGTTCTGGGATGAGCGAACGTAGCAGAATCTTCAGAAAGGCGCTCTGCGCTCTTATGGAAATATTACCACTCCACTCCCATGCTCTGATATACACCTAGGATGGCTTGAGGGTGAATAAATCATGGAGTAATTTTCATTTGTGGGTGAACTATCTCTTTAAGACCTGAAAAAGTTCTCAATTATAATGGTTATTATACAGATGTTTAGGTTAAAATATTCTGGCAATAGAGTCACTGGAAGACTTGCAGTAAACAATAAGCAACTTCATAGACACCATAATAGTTATTAGTTAAGCTTAATAAAACACTATTAGATTGGCAAGTTAAAAACAAGACTATCAACGGATAAACATTTTTTTTTTTTAAGAATAAATGTTTAACAGGCTTGCCATACTTTACAGCGTGCTGATGTTTCGATACATTTTCATTCCCTGGGTTCAGAACGTGTCATCTGCTCGCTTATAATGCAGTCAGTAGCACCTGAGATAATATAATGGAAAACATGTCATTCATCCCATGGACACAGATGCTTCATAATAAGCTTATAAGGTCTCCTAAGCCTGTAAGCTTAGAAAAACCGTCCGAATAAACGGTTGCCTTTAGTTAGCTTATTATTGTGCATGGATGGACCATAGGTTTTGATATCTCTGACAGCTAATGATACATCAGTTTATCCTGTGTTATAAAGGCATTATAATCTCAACATTTCAAGGTCGAGAAGCTACAACACTGTTGCTCTTTTATCCAGCACATTCAGAGGAAAAGAAATAATCTTTAATTCAGCAGCAGTCAGAAGCCATAACTGCGGCTGTGCAAGTGATAGATGGAAAAAGTGTAATAAGCTAGTCCTGTCTCAAGGGTGGGCTGTGGTTTAAAATAACTTGTTAGAGGATCTCTGACTACCTTCTGCGACTAGGTTGTCTCTACTGACAATTTGTCCTTAAGCACAGGTTGAAATATTGCTGGAAGATATGTATTCATATACAGTTTCTTATGCAAAAAAATGACTTTAAAGAGCTAGCATCACATTAACAAAAACCCAGTAACCTTTTTTCATCTTCTGCAGCTTACTCCATTAAGGGAGAAAATTTCCACATCCTGCAATAACAGGAGTTTATACTTTGGCTCATTTTATGCAATAAACAAGTTGTTAGCAGGGGATAATTCAGTCAACTTACTGTCATGATATTTATAGAGCATTTGAAATATCAAAATTAAATTCTTAATTTAAGTTATGACCTTGAGCAAAAGGCTCATAATGAACCATGAGCCCTGCCTTAAGCATATCCATCTCGAAATATTAAAATTCAGTCCCAAGTTCCCAACACAATTAACACTTTCACTGTCTGACAGAAATCTTAAATTCTTAATCTACAAGCACCTTAAAAGGCACTAATTTCATGAAAGAACCCATAAATATTAGAAGCATACGCCTAGTGTACAGAAAAACACTAGTCAGCACAAACATCATGTAGATCATTTTTGGTTTTCTGTACACATGCTAATCTGAAATTACCCATTTTCCAGTCCATTTCAAACTCCCTCATCTTTAAATTTTATACTAAAACTAAAAACTTTGAAAACTGAAGCAATATCCTACCATCTGAACTTTTCTGAAGTTGGATTTAAAAAAAAAAAAAAAAAAAGCTCAAATTAGGCATTTGAGCAATGCCCAGTCACATTGATTTGAACAATCCGTTTAGTAGGCCCTCTCCTGGCAGACAGAACCATTACAGCTTTTAAGCAACCAAGTTGAATTTTGCCAAAAGAAGAAAAAAAAACAAAAAACCCCACTACACCAGGGGTCACCAAACTTATTCTTGGAGGGCTGATGTCCTGCAGAGTTTACCTCCAACTTTCCTCAACACACCTACCTGAAAGTTTCAAGTCTACCTAGTAAAACCTTGATTAGCTGGTTCAGGTGTGTTTGATTAGGGTTGGAACTAAACTCTGCAGGGACACCAGCCCTCCAGGACCGGGTCTGGTGAGCCCTGCACTACACCTTTTTCATGATTATTGGGTGTGGAGAAGGAAAGGAGAAAAAAAAAAAAAAAAAAAAAAAAAAAAAAATCCATATCCCTCAAACACACTCTACTTAGCAACTTGATAATCTTTTATTATTTGCAATGTTTCATCTCTCCATCGTTTTCCAGTTTGATGTGAAAGCATTTAATTCCTTAAATAATAAAGAGAGCAAAAAATATGTACACATTTTTTTCAATAAAACTAATCAACTGATCACTGTAAGCACCTGTTACCATCTGGAAGAAAACAAATCTTAAATACAGGGAAACTGCCATTTCTGTTGGAAAAAAATAAATGGCATTACATCAGGTTTTTAAACTTTTAATTTCTGAAAATAAAACAAAAAAACAAAACCAAAGAAAGAAAGAAAGAAAAAAAAAAAAAAAAAAAAAAAAAAACATTTCCATATATATGTACAGAACGCTCCTGAAATGTGTTTCCACTTCACAAGTAGAAAAGGCTTTAGGATCATTACTGTCATTTCATCAAGTTGATTTTTCTATATGCTTCAAGTTTTAATGATTTCTCTTAAAATTCCACCGCAGGCTTGCTCAAGTGGGGCTTCCACAAACACACCCCCATCAGTTCTTCAAGAGAGGTAAGACGCAAAAGTGTGGGGCAGGAAGCAGGACAAGGATGGCTTAGGAAGCATGTTGGACCCCCTCCTCATCCAGCAGCACTAAGGTCAAAAAGGTCAAAAAGTCCATCCGAGACCATCATCCTGAAGTTCAACAGGTCCACCTCTTACTAAAGGATACAGGAAGCAAAAAAGGGCGAAATACAAACGCTACTCAAATTTCATTCGTCACTTCGAGAATTCATCAAATACTACGCTCATGTATCAGTCCTTGTGAAATTAAAAACATGACTCCTCTCGCACACGCACGAAAGAAAACGTCTGTTTTTGATCAGACATTACAACCCTAAAGGGCATGATCGCCATCACGCCCTCTACACAATATATATGACGCCGCGTCAGATTCGTCATATACCACGTTGCATATAAATCTATATTAACATGAAAGAGCAGCGTTGGTTTGTACTTTTTCCCCCCAAGAATTTCTCATTAAAAATAAATGACGATGAATTGTTAACACGTTTAAGCAGTCCTGCAGATTTCTTTTTTTTTTTTTTTTTTTTTTTATTGTTTTGGTGGACATAGCCACAATAGATATAGAGAGCAAAAGAAATGACTGAGAAATGATTGTAGTTTGTATCTGTCAAGAGCCACCCCGAACAGATAAGATTGGCTTTTTGAGGATCAAGTTCAACTTGGTTGTAAGACATCCTCCTTTTAATAGTCCCTGGCAGCTGTTTTTCTCTCCGGTGCTACCTGGGCTAGCAAAGTTCAGGATTAGCTGTTGTCTGATTCGGACTCGGCCTCCCGTAACCAAGTGAAGAAGGCAGTGACGGATTTCAGGGCCACACCCTTCCCCAGCTGCTCCGCCGGGTCTTTGCTGGACTCCCATTTGTAGAAGGCATCCTCTTTGATCACGTCCTCGTCGTACAGCGCGTCAAAAAACATGCGCAGTAAATCTGGGTGAAACAGAGACAACACCATTTAGCTACACTTAGATCAACAGCGTATTTTTGTTGAAAAACAGTAACTTATATTCAGCAATGAAGCATTAAATTGATCAAAGACGGCAGTAAAGACCATCTTAAAAATATTAGGCAGCACAACTATTTTCAACATTCATGATAAATGTCTCTTGAGCAACAAATTAGCATATTAGAATGACTTCCGAAGGATCATGTAATACTGAGGACTGGAGTAATGGCTGCTGAAAATTAAGATATGGCAAAAGAATTTAAAAATTAAATTATTTTTAAATTCTATTATTTCACAGTAGGCACTTTCACACTGCATAGTCCTAGGAACTTGGTCTATGAACCAGCCAGCACGGTGGTTCCTAGAGAACCAATACTTAAAGAGCCAAGGAACTCTGAAGCAGCCAACAGCAACGTCTTTATTCACAGCATTTGCAAACGTCAGCAACCAGTGATTGGAGCAGTTTTTGCTGTTTCTTGGGTTTCGTGATGATGCAGATGGAAGTAAAAAGCATAAATATACGAGATTAAAAACGCAGTGCAGTGTTGCATATCACGAGGCTAAGAAAAAAACAACACTGCAGATAACAGGTAAATGCCGTCATTATTGCAGTTTTCCATGTTCGTGGAGTAAATATACTGCCAGTCAAAAGTTTTTGAACAGTAAGATTTTTAATTTAAGTAAAGTAAAATTGAAACATTTTTAATATTTAAAAATAACTTTTCGATTTGAACATTTTAAAATGCAATTTATTCTTGTGATTTCAAACTGAATTTTTAGCATTTTTTGCAAAAACTTTATTTCAGATAAATGTAGATCATCGGATCATTCTATTCAAAGAATCCAGAAAAAAAAAAAAAAAAAAAAAAAAAAAAAGAAGTACTCAACTGTTTAAATAATAATAATAATAATAAAATAATAATAATAATAATAATAAAAATACTGTTAAAAAAAAAAAAACTTTTGACTGGTAGTCTATTTTTACATGACTTGGCAGCATTTCGTACGCGTTTCACCAATCAGTGTACACTTACGTCGCTGGTAGTTCCTATAGAACTGTTTGAGACCCTACTCTGAAGTAGAGGCTAATTTAGTTCTCCCAAACAGAGTTCCTGGAACAAAATACGTTTCTATTACCTGCAGTGCGAACACGCCAAAAAGCAGGAACTTCCGTCAAGTTCTAGGCACCATAAAAATTTCCCTCCGGTGTGAAAGCCCCTAATATCATTGTTTTTACTGAACTTGATCAATGAAATGCAACTTTTGAAGGGCAGTATAAACCCCCCCCCAAAAATAAACACTGAGAAATTACTCAAAAAAAAAAAAAAAAAAAAAACACACCACCACTAGTCCTTTTAGACATTAAGAACACAATGTCATTTATGCATGCGAGACAGTGAAAATGAGGAGGCATTTATAAAAACACTCACTGGCAGGCTGCTCCATCTGCACCATGAGAGCCTGGAGAGCATAGAGTGCCTGCAGCTCCTTCGTTTCATCAGAGAGGTACTTCTGCAGCAGTTTGGCCCTTTGGGTAATCTGCTCCACATCCACCTTGTAGGGGTTCTCACCTATACCAGTTCATTAATGTGCACAATTAACATCAAGTACAGGTCAGTGCAAGTTCAGGTCTGAAGTCAAACTAAAGTGAGGGAAGCAGATTGCATCTAATGAGTTCACTCACATATAATGGCAGACTGACACACGGACGTCATCAGTGCCCGCACAAACTGATTGGAGCTCATCTTCTGCTCATCTAGGTTGGCCTTTAAAGGAGAGAAATGCCAGTCAGCACATGTCCCATGAGCATAATGTTATACCCATAATGCAGATCGCTCCAATACCCTAATGTTTGATTGAAGAGCCTTGAACCGCAGCCAATGCACACACGCTTACCTCTACCCAGTCATAGATCCTCTGGTTGTTGGCTTTTTCCTGTAACAACCTGTCCAAATGTTTACTCAGCTCCTCAGCAGTCAGTTCCTTCTTACTGGGCTTCTCAGACTCCTCACCCAAAGTGAACTCCATTTTCTGCAAATATAACATCTTAATGACCTTCAAGCTCATACAGACATATGCACAGTATGCATATATATGCATGTAACACATACAAACAAAAAAATAGTGTGAAGAAATAAGACAACTTAATGAAAAATTAAGAACATCACAGGCATCAAAGATGAAAATTTATCAAATGTTTACAGGTTAAGGACCACCATAAGATTAATCTATTAAAAGGGAATTATGATGATTAGTAAACTTAAAATTATTTATTCTGTTTATCTTGACCTGTTAATGGAGTACAAAACAGCTTTGAGTACCTGCTCTGTAACAAACTTATTGACATCCTCATCTTCAGGCAGAAAGTCTTTCCAGCTGAGTCCTGCCTCCAACCACATTGCTCCAGCTTTTTTGTGGCTCTGAAAACATTATAGAGAAATGAAATTAATAAATTATGAAACTGCAATGTATGCAAATAAGCATTTGCCACAGCGTGATACTCACCAGTCCTTTGCAAAGAAGGTTAAGCATTTCAACAAGCAAGATTGCTGCTTTGCCCATAGGGAGAAGAGGTTTGGACACTTCCCTGTGGATGATTTAAAAAGGTCAGATGGTGTGTACATTTTATTTGATGGTCTATAACAGGGATCCTCAAATCTGGCCCAAGAGATCCACTTTCCTGCAGAGTTTAGCTCTAACCCTAATCAAACACACCTGAGCATTAGGGTTGGGTTCTGAACAAATTGCAGTACCTGAGAACGCATCCGAGCATGTACGTTACAAAGAAAGAGACCCTGTGATATGATGTCACCCATGTAACTCGTTCAAACAACACAGAGCAAACCGAAATGTTCTGAAGTGTTCTTACATTTCTAGAGCCATATGGTTTCCCCAAAAACGCAGACAAGATTGTGAAGTACATTAATAAAAACACAATTTTCCTTTGCACAGAATGGCAATTTTTCTTCCATGTATTAATTTTAACAGTAAATCTGTTTGTTTACCCAATAAATAAATAAATAAAAGGGTTTAATTTTCATTTGATTAAAAATAAATGTTTAATGCCTTCATTAAACACAGAATTTCAGGTACCGGTACCGCACCGGTTGAAATGTGAACACTACCCAACCCTACTGAGCATGCTAATCAATGTCTTCAGGAAACCACACGTAGGAGAGTTTGATCAGGGTTGGAGCCAACTCTGCATCCCATCTGCCCTCCAAAGCAAGATTTGAAAATCCCTGGTTTCTAATCTTTGCATACAGGTATCTGAAACCCAAGGTTCAATGCCTAACCTGAAGAGCTGGCCCATGGGAATGCCCCCATCTTGTAACATGGGTGTGATGATCTCGGCCAAGTAGAGCCAAATATGAGGAATGTCAATGGCCATGTCATCAGCTATCTCCAAAATCTCCTGCAGTCTAGAGTGGGTGAATTCAAACAACAAAATAAGTGCACAGCCACATAGAAACCATTAACATTGTGTACAAAACATGAAGCTTTAAGCAAATTGGAATAAAAGTTTAAAGTACATATTAGTTAAATTAGCTGAACTAAGACTTAAATATTAAAAGGTGTCATATGATGTGATTTCATGTTTTGTTTTTTTTTGTCTTTGGAGTGTTAGAAGCTGTTCGTGCATATGTAAGATCTGTGAAGTTTTGAAGTTGTGAAGTCCAATGTACACATGGTGTTATGTTTACATGGCATAACGCAACGCGTAAAAAGACGGTATGAGTCATTATAATCAGTAATTATGTCCTCACTGGATGCATCAAATGCCTCATTTATTATAGGTTTTATTGTTTTTGTCTCGTCATGCCGGACACGTCATCACAACATGGTAAGGGGCGTAACATTGAGCAATACGCTTGAAGTATAGGGCCAATCACAATGCACTGGACAGGTGGCTAATCAGAGCTATGAGCTTTGTACAAATCAATGCATTTCAGAAAGGCATGCATGTAGAATATGTAGAAAATGTGTTTTTTGAATCACAAACACAAACACATAGCATTACACCAAATACACAAAATAATGTTCTTTTTAGCAACATATGGCCCCTTTAAAATAGACACTAGTACATAAAATTATTAAAACCTAAATTAAAATTAAAACTGAAAAGCATAATTCAAAATATTACAACAATAGTACATTTAAAATTGCCCTGAAATCATCACTTTTTATATCATATAGCTACTTATATATTTAAATAAATAAATTAATTAATTAATTAATATTTAAATAAAATAAAATGATAGCAGGAACATTAGAGCAAGCCATTACATTGATTAAAGACAGACCTAAACTTCTATATCACAAATAAAATCACAATAACACCAAGGTTTGCAAAAGCGTAATCATGTTGACACTAAATAATGGGCCTTTTGAGAGCATTCTTTCCTGACAAAGACCTAACATGACACATGAAGCATGAAAAGCTGTCCCTCAATCCCATCAGTATGTCAGTGGCACAAAACGAAGTTGCGACTGGAAAAAGTGGCTACAACGATCAATGTGATTACGTAATGCATGAAGTTGTAGATGTGCATTGCTGGAATGTTTTCTATCAAAAACAATTTCTTTTCGACTGAACTAATCATTAAAGCATAAAGGATGATTTAGATTTAAAATGTGCATCACTGCCATATTATTGTTCAGAATAATAAACTGCAGTGGTCTATGAACTTACCCCTTGTAGTACTGCTCAGGAGGTAATATTCTACCACTAACAAGCTTCTGAAACAGCAGGCCCACATGCTCTCTAGCGATGGTGCTGCGCTCCAGTGTGGACTCTACACCGTTCCGTACAAACACGAAGAGCAGAGAGGCGCTGTTCAGCTCCTGCACACACTGCACTGCCTCCTACAAAAGAGTAACAAGAACAATGTAGGTGGAAAATATCAGGATGAATTTACACGTTATTTTCAAAATGTTTTCTGGGTCAATATCATGTATATGGATGTCCATACCTTCATGTCATTGATGTGGAGATACTCTTCAATAATGGATTTGGATTTCTTGTCCAGCTCTTCCTCGCTCAGGGCGGGTTTGGCTTGAACAGGTGGTGGTGGAGCAGGAGCCGACATAGGCTTCACTGAGAAACACAAGCAGATAAAGAGTCAATCAATATATAAATCATCAACTCAAAGATCTGTACTGCTGGAGCAGCTCAAGACAGTTCTTTAAGTCTGTCGACTCTTACCTGTCTCCTTGCTTCTATCACGCTCACGACTGCCTCTATCACGGTTCTCTGTCATGCTGGACACGCGGCGTACGGAATCCGGTGGTCCACGGCTATCGCCGCCTCTGCGTTCTTCATTTTCACGGCTGAAGCTGCGTTTGGTGATGGCCTGACGGGGTCTGTCTAGGCCTCGGTCCCGGTCTTCCCGCCTATCGAATCGGTCAAAGCGATCCCTGTCTCGGTCACCGCGGTCTCTGTCACCGCGATCTCTATCGCTACGGTCCCTACTGGAGCTGTTCCTGCACAGCAGATGGGTGTTAAATAGCAAGTCAGTAACTTGTACTTAGATTACATTTGAATTACTACCATGCAGCATTGGTGTTAGTACTCATCTGACCTACAAAAAAAAGCAGCACTACAAAATTACCTTTGAGGCACTCTACGATCAGAGTCAAGTGAGGAAGATGATGATGAAGGGGGTCCAGACTGCTGCAATGCAGAGAAGCGGTTGAGTGTGCTAGTGGCAGGTCTCCCTTGGTCTGCATCAGATAAAAGAACAGCATTAGACATGCATTTACTATTAAAAACACTGACAACCAGATCTTTACATTTACTAAAAAAAGTGTGACCCTGGCAAAACATGTGCTACAATGTTGAGGGTGGTTTCTAGACTGTTGTTGCTACAATGTTTTAACAACCAAGACCACCAAGACTCTAAAGCATTCAGGTTCCTAGATAAGACTCCTGTACCTCTGTCACTGTCATGTCTCCATCACCCTGTTTTTAAACATTTTGAAGTACTGCATTAGAAAGTAATGGGAACACCAAATTTAGAGGGAAAAAAAAAAAAAAAACCTTAATTTGCAAAGACGTTTTTACCATCCCTTTGGTTTTTGACATGCGCAAAAAGGTTAAATGTGAATAATGGGAGATGGAAACACATTGCTGAATAAATTCCTCCATGCACATCAAAAAAAGTCATGTGACTGTGCTATGGGATGGCATAACCTGACTAACCAGCAGACTGTTCTTGTTGCACAGCATCCCAAATGTTGTTGTTCTTAAATGCCTGAGCAATGTCTGTTGTCAAAGTATTTCTGTATAACTGCATCCTAAAACGGTCTTCCGAGACTGTATTCCCAAACAGCAGGCATTCACCTCCGAAAGCAAAGGCCACATTTATTGTATTTTGTCTGCTCACTCTAAAGCTCAAGTAATTCATAATATATGAAAACTGTTATATTCAGGGCCCTTTTTTCCTCCAAAAATGTAGTTTTATTTTTTTTTCAAATTCCACTTTTATTAAATCAAAAATTTTATTAAATCAAAAAGCATTAATTGAAATCATGACAATATTAAACTGCAATTTAATCAAATTCAGTTTTGTTTTTACTAAACTCTGTTTTCTATTAATTTATCTGGACTACATTAAATGGATTCAAGAAATATTAATAATCAAAAGCATCTCTAATCAATTTTCAGACATTTATTCAAATTTTTTAGTATTTACATTTTTATGATAAATAAATTCTGTTATATTTTTTTTTTTGAAAATAGGCTCAAATTTTTTTCAAATTCCACTTTTATTAAATCAAAAATTTTATTAAATCAAAAAGCATGACGGAAAAATGAAAAGTTGCGATTTTCTAGGCTGATATGGCTGGGAACTATACTCTCATTCCGGCGTAATAATCAAAGAACTCCGCTGCCGTACCATGGGTGCAGCAGGTGCAATGATATTACGCAGCGCCTGAAAGTGACCAGCACTAAGTTTGTGTAGATGCAGAGTTGCGTCTGCTGCACCCATGGTACGGCAACAAAGTTCCTTGATTATTACGCTGAAATGAGAGTATAGTTCCTAGCCATAGTCAACCTAGAAAATCGCTACTTTTCATTTTTCGTCCATCTTTGTACACGAGTCAAGTTTTAAATAGGAAAAGTCTCAAAACTCTTTGGTCATTTTTGAGCAAGATGCTAACGGTCTAATCAGATTCAATGATCCATGCTAAGCTGTTAAAAGTGCTACCGTCAGACCCGGCGATCGGCTGAATGGATTAGAAAACGGTAAAATTCAACTGTTTAACTCTAGGGGAGTTGGAAAATTACCCTATTTTCAGAAAAAGTGGAGTGTTCCTGTAAGTAATATTTCTGTCACTGTTTCTTCAAGTTAAACTAAACTTTTTTGACAGGTTGCCATGAAGACCTAGGTTTCTGTATGTATATATGATATAATGATAGTTTTACACAAAAGAAACTGTTAAATGCTAATGATGTGACTCAGATTTTTAGAGATGTTCATGTACTGTCACTGAAAACACTGCTAACGGCATGCGCGCTTCAGTATGTGTGCAGTAAACGAAACTGCACGTCTGCGCCATTCATTCACACAGAATGAATGGATGCATCCATCCAAAATATGCATAATCATAGGGCCCTAGATACTTAGTGGGTTTTGTTCTGTTTAACTTGTCAGATTGAAACTGTGCTTATTAAATATTTTATGCAATATTTCAATTTTGCACACAATTTAAATTCACATCTTTGGATGGATCCCAGCTAACGTATAACAGGGCTTCTCAACCAGGGCCCTGGTCTTGTGTCTTGTCAATTCATTAAAAAAAATAAATAAATAAAAATAAAAAAAACACGCAATAACTGTTCTATATTTTTTTCCTGTTTTATCATCTACCACACAAAATCATAAGCCTGCTTTCACTGAAAAGTAATACGACCTTTCCTAAAGTCCCATGATTTGAGGCATCACTCATGTCCACTGCTTCGGTAAAAAGCACCAATTAAAACTAACAACCTATGACACTAATAAAGAGCTGGGTTTTCTATGTTGTGTGAGGCCCAAGGTAAATAAGACTGGGCGATTGCTCACCTTGATCTCCAGTGGACTTGGCTCCT
Source organism: Labeo rohita (assembly GCF_022985175.1). Classification (NCBI taxonomy): domain Eukaryota; kingdom Metazoa; phylum Chordata; class Actinopteri; order Cypriniformes; family Cyprinidae; genus Labeo; species Labeo rohita. Next base: position 12,964,909 of record NC_066870.1, read on the forward strand.
GTGCCTCCACTGCTCCCTTTGCCCCAGCTACCCCATGAGCCCTTTCCTCCCGGGGCCAGCAGCTGGTTGTTGAAATCACCAGGCTAAAGAGAAAAACGACAGGAAAAATATGGCTAAGCACATTAAGCAACTTAAATCATTATTTGATTGAAAAAAAGTAACTATAAAAGTTATTCTAAAACAGAAAAGTCACAAAGCTTTACCTTAGTAATTTTACTGAGGCGGCTGGTGTCAATCGGTCTATTCTTTGTGGTAATAGGCACTATGTTCCAGCCCTCATCTTGGGTCTGGCTACCACGGCCCCCAGAGGAGTGCGGCCCCCCACGGCCCCCTCGACCCTGAGTGGAGTCTTTCTTAGACAGCAGTTGCTGCTGTACTTTGATTTGCTCTCTGTGTTCTTCCAGCTCTGCCTCTTTATGGATCTGATCAATGGTTTTGGGACCCTGATCTCCTCTTCTGGGCACCCAGTTGTTCTGTGTGACAGAGATCACATACACAGTTAAAAGAATGAAGATATAAATAGTGAAAAGAACTGAAAACATACCACATGTTTCTAAATTTTAAGAAATGTAAATGAGGTTCCTGCCAAATACTTGTACTAAGAAAATTTGCCAAGCCAAGCACATGCTTACCTTTCGGAGGTCTAAAACATCCTGAAGCATGAAGCGGATCCTAGAAGATGTCTTCCTCTCTTTAATGATCTTCTCCATCTGGTGGAAGTACTGATCCATACGAGGCTGTATACAATAGACCAACATTAAATCTGACTCTAACAAAGAAAACAACTGTCAAACATGCTAAACAATAGAAAAATATACTTCACACAAAACGAGTGTAGATCTAAAGTAATCATAAAGCTCATAAACCATTATAAACCCACAAGGCATGAAAGTTCTGATGGGTATTTGATTCTGACTGGTGCTGTACCTTGGCCTTTTCAAAGTCTAGATCTTTTCCAATGGTGGACAACAGCCGGCAGAGGCACTCTAAGCTCTCCTCATCATGGTTCTTCAAGAGCTTAACAATGCAGTCATGCATGATGGGTTCTGTCAACATTTTCAGCTTGAACAGCTCTCCGATGAACTTGATGTTTCCAAGTGACCGTCTACGTGCCTTGTCCTTGGCGTCCTCCAGTTCCTCCTTCAGGCGATTACGCTCCTCTTCCTGAAGTAAAAATAAAACATTGTAGTTTTTAGTTTTAATAGAACCATTTTAAACACCTTGTACGGAGTCAAGTTTACAAATGTGGCAAGACGTCACCTCAGAGGCAGCATCCAGCTCTTTCTGTTTCTGCTCAAAGATCTCGTCATCATCCTTGTCCTTTTCAAATTCCTTTTGACAACGATTGAGCAGTAGTTTACGGAAATTCACAGTGACTCCCGGTTTGTCTGAAGTGGGGACTTTAAGCTGGGAAAGGAAATCAGTAACATTTCAATTATTTCCAATGCACATTTCTTAAAAAAAATAGAATTACTTCGCTGTTTGCCTAAATTGCTGTCATCAATTACTCAAATGTGGTAAACAAAAGCTGAAAAAAAAAAAAAAAAAAAAAAAAAAATTGACAAACGCTATTAAAGCTTCTCAGTTAGTCAATCACATCATAGTACATCAGTGGCCCAGACACGTGGCACAAAATAGGGGTTATCATTAGAGCCCACACATACAAAACGAACGTTACTCACCCCCATAAGGCAGCGGCACATGTTGGCATAAGCTACAGAGAAGTTGGGTTCGGAGATGGCCTTCTCGAAGATAAGGTCGATGACACCCTTGAGCCTCTCTTCTGTGTCTATGGTGAGCTCCGTCACCTGCTTCATCAGCTGCTGGAACATCTGTGGCGTCAGCTTGTTAAGGACACTGCGTACGCGGCGGAACAGCTCCTGCGTTTTTACAGCTTCTGTGTCGTCCTCATCCTCCTCTCCTCCACGGTTTCGTGTTTGCTTCTTCACTGAAGGCGTCCAAGCATTCTCAGCCTGGTTGAGTTCCACGTTGTCTTTAAGAGACAAGCTGGTGATGATCTTGGGGTTGCGATTCATTTGGTCTTTGCCTCGACCTGGCTGAGGGCGCCGTGCAGACTGAGAGGAGTGCAACTTTTAAAAATAAATGATCGATCTCAACATACAGCCACACTACTTTTAACTGAATTTCTGAATCGTAAAAAAAAGGGACAGCTTACCGGTCCTCGCCCTCCTCCAGATGACTGTCTACCCAAGTTAGCATATGAAGGTGTGAAATCAGGCCCACAGTTCATCAGACTCCTGGGATCCAAGGGCCGCAAAGGGGTTTTATTCGCCTGTTGTCCAAACAGCAAAGACCAAAAGGGTGATTATAATTTCTAGCAAGACACAGTACAGGTTAAAGCTGCTGGGTCCAGATTGAAGTCTTACCTTATCCAAGACAACATCACTGATGTGCGGCAAACCCTCTGGCTTGTGCATGCTTGCACCAATGAACTGGAAACCAAGCAGGAATTCTCGATCATATCGTTTCTTCTCCTCTGGGTTGATAGGCTTCCATTGCTCTGCAAGGGGGAGCACAAATAGAAAAAAAATAAATAAATAAAAATTTTGGAATAAGACATGATGAATTTGCCCTGCACGAAAACTAAAAATGAAGAAAGCCTTGATACAAGTACTCACTTCCCAAGTTATGGATTACTAGGGTTGGCTATGGTTCGAAGGAAGTCTTTTTTTTCTGTGGACCATGGTTTTCTGTGCTCATGCTTCAGATGTGCGCAAGTTCTTTCCGTTTTTGCATTTAAATAGGTTAATGTATATTTCCATTGTTAATGTGTTGTGTATTCCCATCAAACAACACGAAACATCAGTGTTAATTCAGTGTTTCCCCTAGGTTTGGATTCTCGGGGGGGTTTCTTTGATGGTTACCGGTACGCAACGGTACTTTTACTCAGTATTCGGTAATAATGAAAACATTAAGCGAAAGTAAAATAACACAAATTCTCAGTTTTAACATTTTGAACAATAGGGCCCTACAATCTTTTTTTTTTTAATTTCAGAAATTGTGTTTTCTTTTTCTGATAATCAAATGAAAGCATTAAACATTTATGTTTAATCAAATTAAACCCTTTCATTTTTTGGCATACAGACAGAGGTTAACTGTTAAATTTAATATACGGAAGAAAAATTGTGTGAATATTCAGTTAAAAAAGTTAATTCTAGTAGTTTCTTCTACAGTTAAGTGGTTAATCTTGTAATATTTTTAACATTTTACATTTTATTTAAATTTGGCAGAAACAGGAATATATAAACACCTACATTATACTGTACAAAAGTAATGCAAGACTAATATTTCTGTTACATGTTAAACCGTTTTTTTCTCAAAAGAAATGGTAAAATTCACATGAAGTGAATCCGTGGCATTCCGCACCATAGACTAAATTTAAAATAATGCACATAACTTAAAATATATCAAATGCATTAATTTAAACAAAGAGTTTGTGTGTATATTTGAAAGTCTGGGCTCAGTAAGACATTAACAGTATTCAACACTGAAAAATCTGAACATGTTTCTGGAGCATCAAACCATCATATTAGATTAGATTACTCCACTTCCAGGGGGGAAAAAAAAAAAAAAAAAAAAAAAAACCCTGTATATACCAATACAGGCAATATACTAACCCCCAAAACATTAATGTCTGTCTTCAGTCGCAAAGAAATTGAGATTGAGGATAACATTCTAGGATTTTTCTCCGTGCAGTGGACTTCAAGTGGACTTGTCCTCAACAGATTAAAGGTTAAAAATGCCGTTTTAATGGACTCTCAGCCCAGCTGAGGAATAAGGGTGTTATCTAGTAGCAAAACAATCGCTCCTTTTCTTAAAAAAAAACAAAAAAAAAAACAATTGATTGAATATTAATAATATTATATATATTATATATACGTCTTATATATACACGTCACTGTTTTACCTTCTTTGTAAAGTTCATTTTACCTTCCTTGTATGTTCACTTTGTAAACACTGGTTCGGTACTTCTGCAGCTATTTAGGGTGATTTTGAAGTTGGAGGAGAAAATGAGCTGGCCGTTTTTCGACATACCCTAACTGTCTTGAACCGGAGTGCACAGAGTACACACGCGTTGCAGAGCTAAACAAGACGAGCATTTGAGCTTAAAAAGTATATAAATTGTAATTTGTTCTAGAAAATAACAGATCGTTTCACTAGATAAGACCCTTATCCCTTGGCTGGGATTGTTTAGAGCCCTTTGAAGCTGCACTTTAAACCTTCAATCTGTTGAGCACCACTGAAGCACACCATGGAGAAAAATCCTGGAATGTTTTCCTCAAACTTAATTTTTTTGCGACTGAAGACAAGAACATTTTGGATGATATGGGGTGAGTAAATCATCAGGAAATTTTTATTTTATTTAAGTTTTAAAAGCTCATGTGACACTGAAGAAAACGTAATGTCGGTTGAAAAATTCTACTTTGCTGTCAAAAGCAACTTACATTTATAATTCTTCTAATTCTATTTTTATACAAGTGTTTAAAAATAAAAGTTTTTAAAATGGTAATATTTCACATTAAGGGATTTTTTTTTTTTTTTTTTAATCAAATATAAGTGCAGCCTTGGTGAGAATAAGGCTGCATTTACACGGGCACAAAAAAAAAATAAATAAAAAATAAAAACTGGTAAGAAACTGCACATTCAGTAGTTGGTTTTCAACCCCAGCCCCATGAATTTCGTAAATGCATCAGCTTCACTACTAAAATCTACATTATATTTCTCAGAAATTAGGTGATAACTTAGCAGTTTTTGTAATTAAACCAACAAGCTTCACAAGCTGTATATAAAATAACATGAAAATTACCGTTATTTTCCAGTCTTTATGCATTAATTCAGATTTTGTGCTGTAAAACATCCATGACAGCTATTGTCCATGCTGGGAAATAACAGCCTAACAGCTACTTGACGTGAATTATATAAATAACTTTAATAGAATGGCCAGTCAAAACCCCAGGGTCTACCATGTGCATAGTAAAGCAATCACTGACAACCATTTTAGGTGGGAAATATTGTAAACACAGATATCTGATACCAATAATGTCTAAAGTGAATGTAAACAGGTGGGCCAAAAAAATCTGATATGGTCAACTGAACTGTAGTGTACTTTCAATAAATTGCCCTCCAAATAAAAAGACTCTCATATATTGTTATAATCTATACAACAGGGTGAACTTTCCTAAATGAGAGCCAATAATCTGACTTCTAACCTTCCTTGTATTGATACTTCTGTTCCACAGGTTTAGACGCCTCAGGTTCAATATTTTCTGTGTCAAGCTTGTCCTCTTTCTCCTCCCATGTTTCGTCTGACTCTTCAGCTGGTGGAGCAGGGGTTGGAGCAGGGGAGGGCTCTTTCTGAGCAACCTCTGGCTCAGGAGCAGGCTTTTCCTCCTCAGGCTGAAACAGATAGATTTATAAGTGCACAACTGTACTCTTCATAACAGTCACAGAAGTATTACTGTAAGAAAGCCAAAATGTGTCATTTTACTACAAACCTCTTTGAAGGCATCTAGGACATCTCCGACATCTTTCTTATTCAGATCCTTGATCTTTTTCTTCTTCTTTGGCACTGCTGTCACGGCAGCTAAGAAAAGAAAAACAAAAGTCAAACTTCATCTCGAAGGAGAGAAACCAACAAGTTTTTCCTCAAGAACTTATTTCCCCACCTTGCATAGTCGTTTCCTCAACAGGGCAGACTGCTACAGGGGCAGGCGTCTCCTCTGCCTTCTTCTCCGCTTCCTCTACAGGTGCTTTCACAGCTGTAAGGCAGCTCTGTTGGACCTGAGGAACTGCTTGTTCAGCAACTGGACTAGTGGAGCTCTCTGGCTGCACTACTGGAGCCTCTGCAGAGTCCTCGGGCAAACCGTTAAGCAAAGGCTGTTCCTTTGGCTCATCAACGACTGGTTCTGGAACTGGTGTCACTGTAGTTACAGGGGCAGCGTCCTTAAAAGCAATGTCTCCATCATTAGCTACAGCAGGAGGAGGCTCCACAGGGGTGGAGATGACAGCAGCTGGGCTAGATGTGTCAGATGTGGCCTCTGTTTCAGCCACAGGTTCAGGTTCTTTCTCTTTGGCTACCTCTGGCTCCTCTTTCACAATCCCAGTAGAAGTCGGCTCCACTGGAGGGGCGTCCTCAGGCTCCTTCTTTTGAACTGGGGCATCAGGGAGTACTGGAGCATCCACACTGTCGCCAGTTTGAGGCTCTGAAAGTTGGGTATTGCTTGTGGGAGGAGGAGAAGGTGGGAGTGCAGGGGATATCGCAGGCTCCTCTTCTAGAGGAACGGAAATCTTGCTTACAGGTGAAGCAGGCCTGACCTCTGACACTGGTTTAGAGTCAGTGGCTAAAGGTGCAACAGGGGCTTGCTCTGGCGTTTCTGATGGAGGAGGGGTGGACACAGCCGCAGGAGGAGCCATGGACTTCACTTGATCATCTGAGGATCAAGGACAGGAAACAGCACAAACAATTAGTGCAAGCAGAAAGAAAAAAAAAGGGTAAAAGAATAAAATGTATTTCATAGGGCTATAAAAATGCATAATTTTTGTTAAACTTTAAACAAACTGCTGTTAAATTATGGAAGTTTCATGTTTTTAAGTATTTAGACATCCTTTTTTATTAATATTTTAATTTGACCATCAAAACAGTCTGGAAAATTAAAAAAAAAAAAAAAAAAAAAAAAAAAAAATTAAAAGAATAAGCGGGAAAAAAAAAAAAAAAAAAAAAAAAAAAGAATTCATGGGGCCCTAATATTACTTACAGGAATGTGAATGAGCACAATGAAGTTGCTTAAACTTAATTTGTTATGCATGACGTGACTTTTCTCTGAATTTGCAGGATAGGGGGCAAATTAATTCAACAGAATGCTCCATCTTGAGACATGTGCTTTAAAAATAATATTAAAAATGAAGGTACTGAGTGCAGTATGTTTACAGCAAAAGTTTATTAAAAAAAAAAAAAAAAAAGAGAAAAAAAAAAAAAAAAAAAAAAAAAAAAAAAAGGAATTTTCCAGAAAGATTTTCGTGAATCCAGCTCTTGGTCTTACTGTTTATGCAAGTTTTCACTTTTCATAATTAAAAAAAAACTCCCTGTGTATATAAAAATAATAAAAATTAAAAAAAAAAAAAAAAAAGGAATTTTCCAGAAAGATTTTCGTGAATCCAGCTCTTGGTCTTACTGTTTATGCAAGTTTTCACTTTTCATAATTAAAAAAAACTCCCTGTGTATATAAAAATAATAAAAATTTAAAAAAAAAAAAAAAAAAAAAAAAAAATCAAATACTGCTCCAACTAAAAAGTATTTTTTGCTAACATTGGTTTACATTTTTTGTAATTAGATTTTTTTTTTTTTAAAACCTTTTGATGCCAAGAAAATTTTTGACCTTTATGCGCATTATTGACGGTTTGAGCCATCCAAATCACTTTTGAAACCCCCTCATTATTTCCACATTTTCCAGGATGGTGGGAACCCAGACTTTGTCAAAAACCTGTATTTTCAAGAAAGCCCACTCACCAGCTCTAATCACGGCAGTAACAGGCGGACCACTTTCACCGTTGGTCTGGACAGAACCTCCCACCTCTGGACCAGCAGTCTGAGACCAAACAACAATCCGTTAAAAGCAGCACGTCCTTTTTGCCATGCACATGTCATAAGCACATGCGGCTATAAACAAACCTGTGGAGGAGTGGGTGTGGAGGTTGTTCTCCCACCAGACATGATCTCTTCTGTGATGTCACGTCCACCCTGGTTGGGGTCACGTATTCTGATCTGTAAGGAAACAACTGGTAAGTGACAGAGAAATTGTTCAAAATGAAAAGACACCAAATGTTGTTCCCACCCACCTGTTTGCGCTCTCTGGGTTTGACTGGTCCTGACTGCTGAGGCGGAGCTTGCTGTGGAGGTGGAGCTGGTTGCTGCTGAGGGGGGTTCATCATGACAGTGGTGGTAGACACTGATGGTTGGTACTGCTGTGCAGCAGGATAATAGGCAGCTGCTAGACAACAAGAAAAGAGACAAGATTAGACTTCAAAATAAGAGACAGTTCACTGCAGTGGAAGGGGGACACACATGCAAAGTACTTCAAAATACTTCATACCATTCTTCTCATAAATCTCTTAATGATAATCACACATTAATAACTCTTCTTTTAACATCCCAGAACTGTTTTTTATGACTAGGACATGGAGCCAAAGGTTGAAGTAGCATTACATCACAGGATTACATGCTACCTGCCATGTTAAAGCACAACCAGCCAGGCTAAGACACAGACAAGAAGTGTAACAGAAACAGCCCTGCGCTTCAGACTCACCAGGATAGCGCTGGGAGGTGAGAGGAGCTCCGTGCAGCGAGAGACGTCCGTTCTCTCTACCGACACCTCTCCCCCAACCCCCCTGCCTGTCCCTCCCTGCCAGAGAGGGATCTGAACTCAGCCAAAGGAGAAGGGAAGAGAGGAAAGCAAGAAGAGACCGAGAGAAGGAGACAAAGGTTGAGAGTGAGTAAGAGGAAACAACAAGCAGCAGATATAAGTGCTGAACACCGTTAGTGAGCCAATAATCCGAGCAGACATAAAGGGCAGAACTAGGCAATTAGTGGTTAGTTATGACAGGGATATTATCTTTGGATATGACTGATCTAACTGTCATCAAGGGTGAAGTTACAAAATCACTCCAAAACATACACTGGTCAATTTTACATTCCAAAAAAGGGAAAAAAAGAATGGGATAAAACTCTACAGCCATTAAGGCTTTCTCCCTATTGTTAAAGAAGTGCAGTCACACAAGTTACTGTTATTCAGCAAATTCTTGTGGGTGTAATCCAGTCAATTCAGTATTAATTAATGTGATCTGGAATTTGAGGGCAATAGATTTCACAATAGGTTCAAGTTCAAACAGAAAGCTGCTTGGTTTGAAAGTGTCAATAGTGTGACTCATTACACAGAAGTCAAAAAACTAAATTTTTGCTAATGTAACAAAAAAAAAAAAAAAAAAAAAAAAAAAAAAAAATTAAAACACATTGAGAAATGCACTTAAGAGACTGATTCATGTAATCTGTATCAAGTGTAATTTTGCTACCACTAAGAAATGTTTACAAATATATGCACTTATTATGATTTTATATAATGTTTACATATATATACACATATATTCATTCTGAGGAACACTGAATCTGTTTTTCGTAAGTGAGATGAATTAATGCATGTTCACATTTGGTCTAGAATACACGTATTCGGTAGTATCACATTTACCCCCAATTTCCCAGAACTCCATTCCCAGAACAACAATTTACAAATAATTTTACTATGTAACCCTTGTCAAAACACTGTTTAAGATACACAATTACACAGTTTTATTAGGCAAACCAAACTATCTTTCATTTGACAGCCCTCTTCAGTTGTAAAAAGAAATTATGGTTTTTAAGAAAATTACTGACTGAAAGCATTAAAGCATTTTAGCATCTCAAAGATGTTCTTTTGCACTTCCTTCAATATAATGGACTTTTTTGTCAAAATCAGGAGAACTCCATTCCCAGAACAACAATTTACAAATAATTTACTCCCTTGTCACCACTGAACTTTCTGTCTTCAAAATGTTTTTAGCTTTTATGTGCAGGACTTCAAAATCAGTTTCCAAAATGTAGCTTATGTGCAGCTTCAAAGTTCTCTAAACGATCCCAGCTGAGGAAGAAGGGTCTTATCTAGTGAAATGATCGGTCATATTTTTCAAACAATTTAGATTTGATTACTTTAAGCACAAAAGCTCGTGTAGCACTAGCTCTGGGACGCACATCCACGATGCTTCGTACTACAGAATCACGTCGAAAGGTCACGCATGACTCACTGCCTCACTTGCTGATTCTTTCCAACAGTGGAATAGATATGGTCCATTCTTGACAGCATTGAGACTTCTGCTCTGTTGGCAATGGTAGGTATTTTCCACACATGCACCACCAAGTCTCATTTGAATGTGGTCTGCCTGAGGCTTGAGAGCTTGTTCTGCCACAGCAGTCTCCTCTCTGTCCAAGTTCATCGTCAGTGTACTCCAGCTCAAAAAGGTAGGGCATGGCGAAAAACTCCATCTCATTTTCTCCTACAACTTCAGAATTGTCTGACATCGTTGTACCTTTTTGTTTGTAAACAAAATTGCATCATGGATGCGCATCCCAGAGCTAGTGTTACATGAGCTTTTGTGCTTATATAAGACCTATGTAAAAAGCTAAATAAGACCCTTCTTCCTCAGCTGGGATCGTTTAGAGCCATTTGAAGCTGCATTTAAACTGCATTTTGGAAGTTCAAAACGGGGGGCTCCATTGAAGTCCATTATATAGAGAAAAATACTGAAATGCTTTCCTTAAAAAAAACAAACATTTTTTTTACGACTGAAGACTGAAAGATATGAACATCTTGGATGACAAAGGGGGTGAGTAAATTATTTGTAAATTGTTGTTCTGGAAGTGGAGTTCTCCTTTAATGCGCTTTTAAAAATCCTGTCTCAAGACGGAGTGATTGGTTTCATTGATTTGTGCACTTTATTTCTGACTCTGTGTGCAAAGACCTTAACCTTAAAGAATGTGTGCACATCCCTATTAATAGTCCTGGTATGTATTAAATGTAGCTACTGTTATTATAATGCTTAATTACAGAAATTTTAAATAAAGCAATAGATTCGTTAAATCATTCATACTAGAGATTTAAGACGATTCTGGGGTTATCCTGACTTTAATAGTTATTTACAATTATATTTAGGATCTTTTGAGGAAATTAATTCTTAACTTATGAAGTAACAACAATCTTAAAAAAAAAAAGATAAGAATAACTTTTTTCTTAAGTTAAAAAAAAAAAAAAAAAAAGAAAAAAGCTGCAGTTGAGACTGTGTTAATTTTGACAGCAAATTTTGATTTAGTCTTAGTCATAGTGTTTTGACTAGAATGCCATTTAGTTTTAGCCATATTTTAGTCATCTGAATTGTTTCAGTTTTAGTCTAGTTTTAGTATACTAAAGCCTGGTTTCACAGACAGGGCTTAGGACTAAGCTTAGACTAGGCCACAGTACAATTAGGACATTTAAGTAATTTTTATAAATGTGGTTTGGCAAAAACATTACTGGTGTGCATCTTGAGACAACAAGGCACTGATAAATTTTAAGATTAGTCAGTGCAGGTTTCTTTCAGCTAAACCAGCTCACACTTACATTTAAGTCTTGGACTAGGCTTAAGCCTTGTCTGTGAAACCTGGGGTTAATACAGTAGATTTAGTTGGCTACAACTGAATGGGTTTAGTTACAGTGTAATGCATTTATTAAGCAATTCTCAAAAATTTCCAAACTCATAAGTTTGATATTGAAGTGCTCCTATTATGCCTTTTCAAATATGACCTTTCATGCAGTGTCATGTAGCTGTATGTGAACAAACTGCAAAGTTGTGAAGCTGGCAGTGTACAATAAACAAAGTTATTGTCTATCAAAAAAACAAAAAAAAAACAAAAACAAAACAAAAAAAAAAAAAAAAAAAAAAAAAAAAAAAAAAAAAGTCATCGGGAATTCAATTCTTATTCCGTTACAGCTATAGGTCACAAAGTAACACATTTGCATAATGTCAGCCCACGCTCTATGTCGCAAAGAACTTGCCCGCCCACAAACACAGTGAAGTTTCCACATGGTTTACGTCATATTGAGAAGATGCTGTATCCTATGCTGTGAGAGTAAATTTGTTTTATGCTCACTTCCAAAAGATGAATCTACAAAGACTATATTTTCTAGCGACTGTTTAAAATACATAGTTGTATGTTATGCAGTGTTGGGGGTAACGCATTACAAGTAACGCAAGTTACGTAATATTATTACTTTTTCCAAGTAACTAGTAAAGTAATGCATCGCTTTTTAATTGACAAGAAAATAACTGAGTTACTTTTTTCAAAAAAGTAACGCCAGTTACTTTGTCCCCATTTATTGATTAAAAGCTCTCCTGTCCCCATATTGACAGAAAACTGGAGTAAGATGTTAGTTCTAGAATAAAAGTGAACATGCATTAATTCATCTCAGATTTAGTATTCCTCAAAATGAATAAAAACTGTGAAATTCAACTCAGAATATGACGGAAACCTACAATAATTAAATGTTAAATAATACAAATATCCTTTGTGCATTTAATCCCATTTTATTAACTGATGTCGGCTGCCGACCTGCGATGATCCAATTCAACCATACTAGCAAGCAAAAATTAAAAAGATAAACGTGTTTTCCTTTTTTTTTTTTTTTTTATTGCTGAAGAGTTAATATTTTTTCTACTGCGGTCTACTGTACAGACATAAATTTACTTTTCTCAAAGCCTGAGGCTTGCCAAAAATATAACTTTTTATATTAAAAACAAACAAGCAAGCCCTGCCCAGATTTAAAAAGTAACGCAAAAGTAAAGTAATGCATTACTTTTCAAAAAAAGTAACCAAGTAATGTAATTAGTTACTTTTTTAGGAAGTAACTCAATATTGTAATACATTATTTTTAAAAGTAACTTTCCTCAACACTGATGTTATGTTGTGTAACAACCCTGCAAATGTCTTGCTAACCAGCTAACTCAAGCTTCTGTAGTTCTGTTGTTCAGCTGTGGGCCCACTGTAGTCTAAAAATTTGTGATTGATGCAGCTTGACTGCCTGTCCATCTGATTAGTTGGAGTAATGATAAAGGATGGTGCACGAAGCGGCTTTCACACCAAATGCGGAAAGCGCTGCGCTATGAAGCCCATTCATTTCAATTGTTTGCCCTGCGCGAGGACGGCTTGTTGAACCCAGCGGCCAGCTATATTAGGCTGCTGTCCCTTTAAAATCGAATGCACAGATGCAATGTATACATGTCAGATATTCTCCCAACTGTTTAAATTCACCTAGGACTGAGTGCTTACATGAATACTCGTCAAAACAGACAACATTTTGTGTGTATTTCTGTTCATGCAACATGGGAGTAATCACACGCTGTGAGAGAAAAACCAGACCAATTAAAGTTCTTTTGCAATGTCAAATTTATGCACATGTCTCCTCTTCTCTTACTCCCAGACATTAACATTTTTGAACGTTTTATGAAATGTGCAGCAAATGTATGCTAGCCTATGTCTCGCCGGATAGATCAATATGCTACGTTACAGTTCAAATATACGCATCTAACCTCCTTTACCACGCAGCTGATTCGTTCTGAATGAATCGGTTCCCAAATAGTCCCTCCCTTTCATTTTCACCTCGTTTTTAATTCTGTGATGAAAAAGTCAACAGATTTTCGTAAGTTTTTGTCAGTCAAAAAAAGTTTTATTTCATTATCGTCTTGTTTTCGTCTTTGGAAAAAAAAAAAAAAAAAAAAAAAAAAAAAAAAAAAAAAAACCAAAAAAAAGTCAAAACCAACTAAATTAACACTGACTTGAGAAAACACTTTTTAAGAATGTTTCGAGCATCCGGCCCCTGATTTGCAAAAATGTTTCCTGCACGTTTGAAGATTCATTCAAAAACCCAATGTGTTTCACAGGCTGGTGTAAAACCACTTGAGTGAAAAAAGAAAAATATATAAGAAAGAAAAATGAGTTGGGTGATTCAAACAAACAGGGGAGGCCCAGAGCAGAGCCTCTTACCATATGTACCGTATTCAGCTGGACTGTTTCCAGGGTAAAATCCTGCAGGGTACTGCTGCGTTGGGGGCATGTACTGGGGGCGGTACTACAAAAGAAAACAAAAGGTTGTTAGATGCATTAACAGCCTCACAAAACGTGCACAAACTGATAAAAGTACAATATGTGTTACCTGTCCATGTAGTAAAAAATGGCCCTGAGTGTTGGCGAATTGCAACGGTTGCTGGGGAATCATCATAACCTGTGAGGTAGGTTGGTACACATGAGTGGGTGCAACAGACCGGGGGGTGTTGTTGGGTGCAACCCGAGGCGCACCGCTTGGCATGTTGGGCCGGTTAGCGTAGTACGGCTGTTGAGAAAATAAGAGAGATTAAGAAAACAAGCACAAAACCAATCTTCACATTTTCTGTTACTTCTGTACTACATCACATTCATTCATATGCATGCAAACACAGGAACTATTTTTCAGCAGTTTTCAGAAGTCCTCAGAGGACTTCAGATGATGCCAACCCTGAAACAACATACAGCACTACCGAATTCTGCTACTAATGTATGGTGTTGTCTGTTTGATTACATCATTAATTGATCTTTACCATACATCTCTGCCATAGGTACATCAACTTGACAGCCACTAGTACCACTAGTAAGCTACTACTAAATATATTGTAAAAAACGTTAATTTGGTGTAAAGTTGCTTTGCAACGACATGTATCATGAAAAGCGCTATACAAATAAATTTTAATTGAATTGAATTACTCCAGTCCTGAATGTCATGTGATTTCTGAAAAGTAGTGTAGACTTTATTTTACAATATATTTGACACCAACATAATTGATGCTTACTGTTACAATTACAAACAGAAGAGCTGAATTGCGACATATACTGTTACCCATATTCATTCTTGAATGCCTAAAGCCTAGTGGGACTACACTTTTTTCATACCATGCTACCAGTTCACACCAAGAATTATCAATTTTCCTTTGTGATCCTTCTCAACAGGAAAATAAAAATAACCCCATTTTCTTCATTTCTAGACTTTTCAGTTTTTAAATGTTTAAGTACACATTTGACATGCATATATAACAAGAACTCTGGACTTTCTGATTACATTGGCTGTGGACAGAGGGAGATGAGAGGGCCAGTTACCTGCAGTGACCTGAATCCACCCTTCAGCCACACAAAATAGCAGAAGAAATAGAGTGGAGAGAAGGCATGAGAGAGAAACAGACAACAAGAAGCAGCAGTAAACGTTAGCCGTCAGCAGTGAAAGCAAGCATGCACAGTTAAGAACAGCCTGAGAAATACAGTACAAGTACAACACAGGTCAGTGGCACGAAGAGACCAAGTTGGTAATGGTGAAAGGATGACACTCAAAAATGGCTCTTTTAAAACACATGCAGTCTTTGACAATGGGTGTTAGGAACTAACCAAAAAAAAAAAAAAAAAAAAAAAAAATTTAATTTCCAGTTTAAAACTTTTCTGGATTCAGGTTTATTTTTTATTACAGGTTTAACAAAAAATGTAATTTATGAAATAAGTTTATTTCTCTCTCAAATTCAGTTTTATTTTCACAAAATTCACATCACACATAATCAGATTTGAATGATTTCATTACATTTCAATAATCAAAGGCATGTCTAATTTATTGACTTCATAAAAGTAAAACTAATTTATTGTAATTTTAATGATTTATTTTTTTTTATTTTTCCCCTCAGAAACACTGCGTTTTGCATTTTCTGGTAAATAAATTCTGGTAAATGTTTCCTTCTGGTAAATACTCAAAACAATGTTTTAATAATAACCTAATTATTAGTATCATCATCATTACATTAAGTAATGTTTTTCTGTCAGTTTCTTCAAGTTAAACCAAACTTGCTGTGAAGACATTTAAGTTTCTGTTTGCATACATGACTGTTTTTTTTAGCAAAAGAAATGGTAAAATGCTCATCAAGTCACTCTCAGGGCAGTTCTAAAGATTGTGTTCATGTATTCATATATTGAGGTGGCAGAGGCTGAAAACAGCGTCACATGCGATTCATTGTGTGGTAAATGAAAACACACATCTACGCCATTAATTTAAACATACACAAAAAAAATGCTGAATTCATATTTAAATAGTACTTTTTGCAGCTTAATATTCACAGACAATAGTCCACATTGCATTTTGACTTAAGTCTACGGATCTACTTTTGATTTATTCATCCAAAATGTGACATTTGACAATCCACATTATACAGTCCATTCCATTTTTATAACTGGATTCTGTGATTCCATCTGCGCCTTATGCGTTGCAGAAATATTATGGCCCTATACTCAGAATTTTTTTTATTATATTCCAAAAGATTTTTTTTATGAACCCTAAACACAGCAATCCAACTTTTATATTTGTTTACATGCATTGCCCAGTCACCAAGTTGTAAACTTAAAAAGCATCGCAAAATAACCTCACCGGAGCTACAGCAAGTGTTATTGTTTCTGCCTTGATTACATCTAAAAAAAGAAAGCTTAGGAAGAGTCATAATATCAGAAGTAAATATTGAGTCTCATCTATTAAGTCCGACCAGTTTGTAAGACTTAAATAAATATACATTCTTTTTTTTTTTTTTTTTTTTTTTTTTTTTTTTTTTTTCCACATTGATCTGATTTTTCGTCACAATACAGTTTTTAATTCAACCGAAATTTCCAACTTGAGGTTTTTTATAACAAGGCTTTTCGGTCCGATTCACCCATTAATCCAATTACTAAGTTATTATTTGGTTAACTGGTTGAAATAATATACATTTAAAAAAAATAAAATAAAAATGTAAACATTAATCGAATTGTAAAATGATTAGTTTAACATAAGGATTCCCAACCACACTAACAATGGTAATGAATACACAGAAAGGCCAGCAAGAGCAGCACCTAAATGCAAGAAACCTGCAGTTCATTATAGACTATTTTTGTGAGGGGAGGGGGGTGCAGACAAAAGATTTCAGAAATCAAGCAGGCTCCAGTTTATGAAAATTGGTAGTACCTGTTGGTGTAAAGCACGAGGGCCTGGCGCAAACTGGGAGAAAAGTAAAGAGTAACAGGTCAAAGTTGAGATGCAAAAAGGAGGCGGACTCTGCCACACGTGCAGTTTTTCCTCAAACACAAGCAGGAATTAGGACTAGCTAAGCCACAATACACACTGAACGCTGTGTCAGTTGTGGAGAATTTCAATGCTTGAAGGTGGTGTACCTGTCTGGGTTGGGGTGCAGTGTTCATTTGTGGAGTTTGCCCTGGAAACACAACTGAGGGAGGCTGACCTGGGGGATAGGCAGCCTGTAGAACAAGAGGAAACACTGAACATGTTAAAGGAGACTTATTTAATCCTGACCACAACTGTAAACTTCTCAGATTTCGCTTTCACCTGTGTCAGTCCTGGTGATTGGGCGGGGTGGGGAACGGCAGGGGGTCCTGTTATAGGCTGAGGTGGTTTATTCATTTCCTGTGGTTCTGCATGAGGGGGCCTCACACTTGCCTACCAAACTAGTGAATTAGCAAAACATGATTTTATTAATATTAATGTCATTACGCCACGTAAGTGAAACATACAATGTATATTTTTAATTAAGTCTGGGCAATAAATCTATAAAGATAATTATCACCCAATATAAATTTCCTTGATAAACGATAACCAGAGTTCGATATAACGTTTATGTTGCAAAGGTGGAACGAAAGAGCACGCCACTCGGTATTGTGTCAGAAATGTGGGTATTCATGTTGAATTTTATTATATTAATGTAGACATGTATTAAATGTATTGGAGAAGTAAGGAAATAAAATTACATAAATAAAATACCTAGAAACCATATTACATTTTTACCATGGTATTGGGGTGCTATATTTGTGGTTTTAACAGTGGTCATCATGATCTAAATGCATGCTACTATGGAAGACCAATGGTTAATTAAAAAAAAAAAAAAAAAAAAAAAAAAAAAAAGTCAGAATAATTAAATTTAAAAATATAAAAAATGATTCTGATAATGAACATAAATCGACATCTGCATCCTGACTCAAGCTACTATCTTAGGTGTATTTCTAAGAGACAAAAAAAAATTATATTATTATTATTATTATTATTATTATTATTACTGGTATTAATATTATCAGGCACCACATACATGCTGCTTGATTTGAAACAATACTTCTCATTAGAACATGCAGATACTAAAATTATATTTTTCCATTAAGATGTTGATTTTAAGGAAAAATGACTTGAAAAGTGTAAAGAATTCAAAAAACATGAAGTATTTGTCATGTTCTGATCATACCGAATAGTTTAAAACCATCTGTTTTTTACAACCTTCACATTGGAGCAAAAAACAGCCTTTAAACTTGAAAGAAAGAAAGATTTGAAATTACTATGAAAATTTGTGTTGGCCATATCGCCCAGACCTACTTTTAATAATGATTTGGAAAAATCATACCTCTAAATTAGTATTATGAATTTCAGGGGTATCAACAAGCCCTCAGGAAGAGTCCTTGTGTAGTGTGTTAGCAACTCAACCTGGAGAGAAATAAGAGGCAATTAGTTTGCTATTTTATTAAAAAAAAAAAAAAAAAAAAAAAATTTGATATATATATATATATATATATATATATATATATATATATATAAGCAACAGGTTAGGAATGCTCTCGTCACATCCAAATTCTGATCTCCTAGTCAAGTCAAGCTGTAATGTAGTTACAATAGGACTATGAACCATCCTGTGAATAAGTACATTGTATGCAAACGCAAGTCAAAAACTTGATGTCAGACTAAAATAACTCATTCTTTTAAAATGTCATGCAAACACTATAGTCACAATGAAACTACACTGGTCTGGTTTTCGTAAAGTGGGACTAACAAACCAAGACAATGTAATCATAGTTTAGTTTCGACAGACTCAAATGAAAGTCAAGCTACAAATGGCCTCATTGTGATGTACAATGTGTAATTCTTCAAATATTTGTGTCACATAAACTACCATTCAAATGTTTAGGGTTAGTACGATTTTTATATATATATATATATATATATATATATCTATATCTATATCTATATCTATATCTATATCTATCTATCTATCTATCTATCTATCTGTGACGGCAAAGCTCAATCACTGAATCTTTAGTGTCACTTGAACCTTCAGAAATCATTCTAACATGATTTGGCTGAAGAAACATTTCTTATAAATCCTAAAAACAGTTTCATAATATTTTTGTGGAAAACATGACACATTTTTTCCAACATTCATAGATGAAATATTCTAAAGAACAGCGTTTATTTAGATCTTTCATAATATTTAATGCATCCGTGCAAATATTAACTTCCTAAAAAAAAACAAAAACAAATCCAACCCCAAACAGCAGTGAAGTAACAGTTACCAACTACGCAAAAAACATTCCACAACTAGCATTATTCATCTTAAAACAATTCAAAAAACAAGAGTTAAAGTTTCAGCTGCGTCAACAAGGGACCAAGTTCAGTCAGTGACAAACAACTAAATCTCAAACATGGCTGCAGCAAAGACAGGAACTACGAGACGCACAAATTACACTGCAGCAACGTACACTGTGTACCTGATTACAATCCTAGAAAGGCCTGAATGAACACACAGTGCGGGCAAGTAAAGAACGGGTGGGGGTCTACTAGTGTCAATTGAGATAAGACCACACCCTTAAGATCTCAAACACACAGAGCCAGACTGTGCATTTAACACAATCTCTCAGCTCAGCTGAGAAAGGATGGGGACCCCACAGTAGAGCAGCTGGAGAGCTCAGACCAGGGGTTATAGAGATGTAGGCTCTTCATTCTGGGAGTGTCTGTCTGCCCCCCGTGACCCTCACACAATAGGGCAGGACTTACCATCCAGCTCTGTGTTTTTGATCCCGACAGATGGCAACCAATAAACACCCTCAGACCCTCTCAAAAAGATCTGACTTTCTGGGAGAGGGCAGACGGGGGAGGATGAGCGAAGCTGGGAAACTGAAGCACGTGGGGAATGTGCTTCCTTCAGAGGGAACACAAGAGCCTCTGACAGACCACCAAAGCAAAACTGCATTTATGAATTTCTTACTCAAAAAGAAAAAAGCAGGACAACAGGTCAGAAAGGCAATGGCGTCATGGGCGTAACCAAAGTAGGACGGAGACAACCTAGAGATGAACGAGCTAAACATGGGATGTTTATGGCACGAGGGGGAGGGTAGGCCACGCACATGTTCAATATAGCCGATGCCCAGCCATCCGTGACATCCAGATGAAGTGTTTGTGGGGTGGTGGGGGGAGGGAATGCCAGGCTCGAGTTGTAGAGTTATGATCAATGCATTTCGGAGAACTGGCAAGATACTCATTACAAACTGACAAGTCACTGGCTTGTAAAGTCCATCCCTAACATTGAGGGCACTTAGCACCAAAGTATACTTTTTGTACAGGTACATGCACGGCTGAATGTACAGCCATTCAAAGTGCACTCCACTTGATGGTGTGCTCGAACACAGGTGCTCAACATATGCATGAACATTTCATTCTTGTCCAGTGTCTGCACTATTTCTCTCCAAAAGTAATGTGCAGTAAAAATGACTTTGTACTCATTTAAACTAGATTTGCAGGAATCTATCACCCCCTCACATACGTGTTCATCAACATGAGTGCCTATAGTTGTTTCCAGTAGTTTGTCACTGCCCTGCCTCCTCTATTTCTTTTTCTGACTGTGACCCAGGGAAGAGTTGCCACCTGATTAGCACAAAAATAAAAAAAATAAAATTTAATGCACATGTGTGAACTGCACAAACAGTATGCGTTGTTTCAAAAAATAAATAAATATTAATCGGGCTGAAAGTGTCAAGTACGAATCTGCTTGTGCTGGTGATAAAGTGTAAATCATACGCACTGTACAAAAAAAAAAAAAAAAAAAAAAAAAAAAAAAAAGTATGCTTGGGCTTTAATCATCTAAGAGGAAAGCTTTCGCTACAATAAAAGCATTACATTTATAAGATATAAGAATGTAAAAAAAAAATAAAAATGTTTATTTAGAGCTGCAAAACGATTAGTTGTGATTAATCGATTCAAAATAAGTTTGTTTACATACTATGTGGGTATAGTGTATATTTATACAAACACACATATATCTTAAGGAAAATGTTAGATTTATAGGTAAAATATTTATATTTATAATTTTTTTTTCCACCACGGTACACGCATTTCAAAACGAATAATCGCGACTAATCATTTTGCAGCTTTGGTTATATTACTTTTTCATCACACCCCACAGTTGTTGTAATTGTATCTTCCCAATAAAATTCTTCTAAAATGTTACAAACAATATATTTCTGCCTCATCATTTGACCAAAATACACATTAGATCACAGTCAGAAGTTATTACAAACACTAAATGGTGACTTGATGATTTAAGTAAAAGTGTCATTTTAATCTCATTAAATGTCATGTGTAGCTTGAAGCTAATTGTAGCTATACCTCTGTTACCTATATACGATTATATATCATGAAGTATTTTATCAAAACAAATCATACAAGTTTGTACGGAAATGTTTTGTTTTCCAAAAAAAATTAATTATAGTAATAAAATTTATATAGGGATTAGACGGATGCAGGTGGGCAAGCCATGTATTGCCAGAGTGCACGTCAGTGTTCAGATCCTCTTTTCTCCTGACAAATCAATGTAATGGCAATATTTTTTAAACACTCAGTGTAAGCTTTTCCATATTCCAAGCTTGCTCTGGTGACTTCCTGTGCCTGTGCGAGTTGTAAAAATTATGAAAATAAATCTAGAAATTATTAGATTGTTAGATTTTAAATCAGTAGGAGTTGAGGCATCAAACATAACCAAAAAAACGTTTTTAGGGATAGTAACTTTAACAAGTGAATGGTAACTGAAACTGTCGATTTGCATTACATTCCGCAGAAGTGGGGGAATGCACAATGAAGATTTTCATTTTGGGGTTTAACTACACCTTTAAGTAACTAAACCCACTATGGTGGTTCATATGACACAGCCACGAGGAAATAAATTAACCAAACAGGCTGACTCAATTATGAAATCCTCAACATACTGAAACTCCAACATCCAAACAAAATTAAACTCTTTTAAAATAAGTTCACATACTCATTGCAGAACAGACAGGTAGAGCTGGAAAAGAAGAAAAAAAAAAAAAAAAAAAAAAAGAGAGAAAAACCACTAGGGTAACATTTTCCAAATGTTGAGTTTTCTGCACGCTGGGCTCCCAGAAGTGTGGGGAAAGCAGCTAGCTGCTCCTACAGACGTGTCACACCGCAGCCATGATGCACTGCCGGTGTGGCTAACAGCGTTAGCCTCCATATGGCACTGACACGTTCTCATCCACTCTACTTTCTATACCATAACAACAAGGTTTTATTCCCAAAGCACGATTTAACGATCTCAACATGCCATCTGACAAAATCCCAGCTCGACAACCATCTGAGAAAACTATAAAATCAAGCCGGGCCCTCAGTAAATGTGAAGGGAAGTGTCGATTTCAACCGCACTAGCTTATTTGCTACCCCCCTCTAAATCAATGACATGGTGAAAGCCGACGGTCAGCGAGATCGACGCTCCTGTTCGTTTACAGTATCATATGTAACACATCGGTAAAGTTGAGTTTGTTGAGGAAAAAACTCAGTCAAACTTATTCTAACCGCGTCCGCGTGCCGACATTCCTTCTATACGTCACATGAGACATTTAACGGTCACAAATGCTCCTAAAACACCAGAGAACAAGCCATCCACAGTCGATAGGCCATGTAAACCTTAATGGGACAGGATAAAACTGTCGAGTTTGTATGTTCCCCAAATTTCAGAAGACTGACTCCCAAAAATATCAGCAACACGAGTATGTGAACCTGAAAAAATCTAAGCGCTGGGAAATAAAGCCTTAGAAACACATAACCGGGTTATCAGGGAGGGAAATTGGGAATATAATCAGTGACAAGTAAATAGAAAAGCGTTTCACGAAGAAAATGTTTGTTAGGTGAGCACACATCAACGTTAAACCCGTCGTGAGAATCAATCTAGGCCCGCTTGGCCGCTACGATTATCGGTTTAAACGCGGCTATCGAAGTTAGCATAGGCAGTAGGATTACTCACCCGGCACCGCAGACAAATGGGAAAACTTGAGGGCAAGACTTCGTCAACGTGTTTCTTGAAAGTTAGTTTTTTCTTATTTTTCGTTACTATCACAGGGGTTCTTCGTTTCCACGGGGATATTTGTGTTAATCAAGTGAGAACTGTTGGCTAGCTGCTGACACTTTAGGTTTAAATCCCATGTAGCGTGCAAAGGCAAGAAAAAGTGACAGTATGGGGAAAAAAATAATAAATACAGTTTTCAGATGTTACTACTGACAAAGTTGATGCCCCCAGGACAAGCCTCTTGACTGGAGGTCCATGTTTAAGGCGCGGATGGTGACGGATTGCCGGTAAGTTGATCACACTTCTCTTAATAAACGCGATTAGAACAGAGCCATGGTGCTTCAGCGTTTCTCCCCTTGAGCCCGCAGAACCGGACGGAGTGCTCAGTGAGTCGCGTGGGTACTTCCGGGTTAATCAACCTGCGCGCTGCTGCGGGGTCATTTGCCAAGGGTAGAAATAAGGAGCAATAATAAAAGTCTCCTCCATTTACACAGACTTCAGATTATGAACGTTGATTTATAAACTCGCATACAGAAAAATCAATATACACGTATTTATAAAATAAGATCACGGAATGTTGTAAAGAAATAATAAACATAAAACGAACCGTGAGCATAAATCAATACGGCACTATTTATTTATTTATTTATTTGAGGAAAAACTACATACGAAGTATTATTAAAGTAAAATATAAAAATAATATGAAATACAGCATAAAATGTTATTAAGCGAAAAAAATATTATTTTTATTACAGGGGTACAGGATATATATGTTTTTTGGTTTTTTTTAGTGACTATAGACTTTTCTGCACATCAAGCCTGCATTTATTTGATCCAAAGTACAGCAAAAACAGTAAAAGTGTGAAATATTTGTACAATTTAAAATAACTATTTTCTATTAAAGCAATAAGCCCCACAAAGCCACGGAATTTACTGTAAACCACGTCTTAATAGGGCTTTTATAAAATGGTTATTCCATGTAAGTAGTATGTTTTCACAAAATAAAACAGAACAAATAAAGTGTAATGATATAAATAAAAACAGTATTCTTCCACCAAACAATGTAGTTCCTCAGAAACTGTTAAGGATGCAACAAAGTGGTTGCCAAGCAACACACAGAAGTAAACAAAGGTGTATGTTTGTAGAGTAATTTATAACAGCTTAAACGCGGCTCAACCAATCAGAATCAAGGACCAGAACTATCTGTTTTATAATTGAGTGTCTGTGTCCGAAACTAGGATGGCAGGAAGGCATCAAGGCACATCCGTTTCCAAAATCTGCTTAACTTCCTGTCTCCGGAGGTACCTTCTTCTGATCGAATTTTGAAGGCAGCATAAATGTATCCTTCGCTGCCTTCGATTTCCCACAATCCTGTGCGTGTGTGTCATATAGGCTGTATAAATAAAGATATTCCGGTGAAATTAAACTTGTTACTTTATATAATTGATGAGATCTTGACCATGATAAACTTCATGAATAGTAATAGTGTAAAAAGCATAATAAATAATATTGTTTGTAATAATAGTATTTTAAAAATTTAAAAGGGTTCAAATGAGTAGTAAATAAGAATAATAGTTACAATATACTGTCAATAATAACAAAACAGCCATTAATAACAATGGCACGTTCTGCAGTAATACTTGCAACAGTGCTTTTTTTATTTAAGCCAAAAATTCCACTCTCAGCCGTCTTTTCTGACGCACAGACCTTCAGTGACAAAGACATTGAGGACTTTACGTATTATTGAAGCATTTAGACCTGTTTAAGATCGTTTATCTACAAAATGTACAACTTAACCATTAGGTAACCTAGCAGCGACTTCACGTTACGCTGCATCTGAAGTCCAAGCTGTTTCCAGAGTTGCCTTCACAGCCTTCGAAATCATTGCAAGTCAGCTGTCTAGGCTTTCTGTATATTTTAAAATGCAATTTATAAAACAGATAATTCCGGTCCTTGATTGTGATTGGTTGAACTGTGTTCTAAGCTGTGTTCGTGCCTAACAACTTCCCTTAGCTGTTGTAAATTCACTGTAAACCACTGCTTATGGCTTATTGCTTTATTATTGCTGAATTTTTAGCATCATTACTCATTACTCACATGATCCTTCAGAAATCATTCTAATATGCTGATTTGCTGTTCAAAAATGTATTATTGTAATTATTATTATTATTAATTATTGAAACAGCTGAGTAGAATTTTTTCAGGTTTGTTTGATGAATGGAAAGTTCAGAAGAACAGCATTTATCTGATATAGAAATTTTGTCAAAATTGACAACTTTTGTAAAATTATAAATGTCTTTATCATCACTTTTGATCAATTTAAAGCATCATTGATAAATAATTAAATAAATATTAATTTATGACTCCAAGCTTGGTATGGTGTATAATGTTACACAGGGGCGATTCTAGGATTTTCATTTTAGGGGGCTCAGCCCCAGATGAGGGTATAATAATAAATAATAATAATATATATGGAAATAAAATAAAAAATGTTTGACTAATAGGTGGTTTACTAAACTTATTGCAGTAAAAATAAAAAATGACCTAGTGACACCCATGATGTTACAAAAGCTTTTTATTTTAGATAAATGCTTATTTTTGGATCTTTCTATTCATCAAAGAATCCTAAAAAAAACGTACTCAACTGTTTTAAATATTGATAATAATAATAATAAATGTTTCTTGAACAGAAAATCAGCATATTAGAAGGATTTCTGAAGGATCATGTGACACTGAAGACTGGAGTAATAATGCTGAAAATTTAGCCCTTATCACAGGAATAAATTACATTTTAAAATATATTCAAGAACGCAGTTATTTTAAATTGTAAAAATATTTCACAGTATGACTTTTTGTATTTTGGATCAAATAAATGCAGGCTTGGTGAGCAGATGAAAAAATAAATAAATCTTTTGACTGGTAGTATATATATATATATATATATATATGTATATAGGGGGAAGTCAACTGTGTTTCTGATTTATATAGTCCAGGGCCCGTATTTACAAAACATCATAAGGCTAAAAGTAGCTCATAACTTGCTGATTTAGGAGAAAATCTTAAAAATAATGGGTGTGTCAGTCCTAAGTATAGGACTCCTAAACAGTTGTATACTAAACTCCTTTTTAGTGCTAACTAAAGCTGTGAAATTGTAGTGAAGAGGACTTCTAACTTATAAGTCACTAAGACCAAATCCCAAACTATCCTAAAATGGCTGTTGCCAGCAATTTGCTTTCGAACTTAAACATTTTAGAAACATTTGACGATAATGAGCATTTAAAAAGGTAGCCTTTCACCTTAATTTGGGGTGTGGGGGGGGGGGTACTATGACTATTGTAGAACTTGTCAGGGACAATTTTCACTTGATTATATAGTAGAGACCAACAAGCACCATTACAGCTACCATTAAAACCAATTCCTATTATAACCAGAAAAAACAAAAAATTCTGTGATGTTTTTTGTTGGGTTTTTTTTCATCAAGACTAAAATGGCTGTTGCTGGCAATCTGCATCGCAAACTTTTTTTAGAAACACGCCACATTCATTTGCACACACGTTTTTCCATGCAACTTTTTTGGTTTCAGAGGTTATTCAGAGGATAATGTCTTTGTTTTCATTTGGCTAACAGTTGGGCAAGAAGCTGTTCTTGTGTTCAGTTTGGTTTTCTTTTACATTTCCATTTCTACTGTCAGCCATGGTTATTCTATCCTGTTAATTAAAAAGCTGTTTACATGCATTTTCACTAATTGTCTATGAGTAGCACACATGTAAGAGGCTAACAATTATATATGACAATATATACTTGTTTAATTAGTGACTCTTACCCTGCATTTTAAAATCTTTATTAGAATATGGCAACATTTTTATACTCTACAATATTTCTATGAACAAATCTCTGACAGAGACCCCTCCCCTATCAGCCAATCACTGTGTGCATAGTTAGTAAGCATGCTGACATCCATAGCAATGAGGTCAAGACCGCCCTTACTCTTTAGCTTAAGACTTCTCTTTATTCTTTAGTAAACGTTTGTCTCAGCAGCTTTGTGTGTAGGTTTTAAGAGAAAACTCTTAGCTAAAAACTGTTTAGGAGAACTCCAAGTGGTAAGATAAAATGTTTTGTGAATACAGGCCCATGTTTTCAAGTTTGTGCTAAATTCACTCATTCTGTGGATAACTTCAGCATAATGTCTCAAAGCTGGATCAGCCACTTCTCAATATTCAGTGTGTAATGGGAGCCAGTTTTGAGCTTGCATTTGGTTTTTGCAGATGTAAACCAGCAAGCCAAACTTTTTGCTTAGTCAGAGTTTCACTGGTATGGAGTAGCCAATGATTTTTCATAAAGAACCACAGATGTTGGTCCAGTCAAGTGTCTGGAAAGAAAAGTTTTAAAGGGGTCATCGGATGGCCATTTTCCACAAGTTGATATGATTCTTTAGGGTCTTAATGAAAAATCTATAATATACTTTGGTTAAAAATTCTCAATAGTTGTGTAAAACAACACCCTTTTTTACCTTGCCAAAATCAGCTCTGCAAAATCATCTCATTCTGGTCGAGGCTGCTTTAAATGTTAATGAGCTCTGCTCGCCCCGCCCCTCTCTTCTCTATGGAAAGACGAGCCTATTTACTTTAGTCGCATTTAGCCACGTTTAGCCGCTAAACTTGCTAACTAGCCCTTTATTAGGAAAGGCAATCGCAAAGATTCATAAAAAAACCCTTATACTCACTTCTGCTGTAAGTGAAGCTGGATCATAAATGATTTGCGCGAACATAGACGGATTTATGTAGGGAGGCGCATTCCCTTCACAAACAAACGTAATCTGATGACCACTATGTTCATTATTACATCCAGTAACACGACACCTCAATCTGAGATATTCTTGTCTAACTTACATCCCTGCTCCAGCATCAAAACAAAGAGGGCGGACTGTTACAGCTGATCTGAGGTAAAACGCTCATGTTAATCAACTATTGTGGGAGCGGCCTCTGTAGGTGTGACGCCACAATGACAGGCATCTGAGAATGGCTCGATTTGAAAAAGGGAATATTATTTTTACAGATTAATTAAAAACCACTGCATGGATTTTTATCATTATAGGGTAGATATGTACATACACTGCCAACACACATTAATGTTCAAACAACATGTAAAAGTGAACTTTGCATCCGATGACCCCTTTAAACCAAGCAATGACTGGATGAGAGAGGGGAGCAGACCCCCCCCGTGGAAATATATATCATGCAATAAAAAAATGATCCTGAATGATACCTAAACCCATCTATCGATATAAAGATCTATCTGTCTATCGATCTATCTATCTATCTATCAGAAATCTTCTCATGTCAGTGATCCATATGCATACTTTGCAAGCTTTGTATGCTTTGTGTTGTTTGCCACTATTTTCCACAATGTGCTTTTTATACTGTCAGTTTCTAATTATTCATGAATAGTCAGCATTACTGTTATGTGTGTGCCATTATTATTTTTTATGATGTGCTATCTTATGTAATGCAGTCTTCTTTGTGCAATGTGTGTGTGTGTGTGTCTGCGTGCAAGAGAAATGCAGTTTTATTCAATTATTTTATTGAATTGCACAGCTCCACCAGATAAGGGGGTACAGACATACATTCAAGTTTTTATCTCTATAGTGGTTATACTGTTGCCTGGAAAAACTCAGACTACAATTATGAAACACTCACAGACACAGTTTTGAGAAAAAAAGAGTTTTGAGAAACCTGATCACATCCATCACTGTTCCAGACAAAGCTCAAACGGTCTGAATTTGGTGTGTATTTCTGTTAGGAACTCAGTGCAGAATGACAATGCGCATGCGTTCATCAGATCTGTGAAGAAAAATTAGAATAAATCACTACATTATAAGTGGACGCAATTTTGCAAGTCAAAAGCAACGAAACATGGCTATAAAACTTCACAAATCTATTTGTTTTGATCAAGAATTTACCAGGCATTGTAGGAAATCATAGACACTGTATACCTGTTAGACCCCGGCCAATTGCATAGATACTTTTAATTATGTCAGTCTGGCTTTGAGACTGTTCAGAAGTCCTTTGAAGGCAAAGGAGGTTTCTTACATCCTCTGACTTGAACATGTCATCTGAACTGGCCTGAAACAAATAGAAGAGGATTCAAAACAAAGACAAATTACTTTGCAGACAAAAAATCTAGACAGAACTGCAGTGAACTCACTTGAGCCTGCGTCAGGACGTTCACCACATCAGCACATGCATCTTCCCAGGTAATCACAGCATAAGCTGGTGCTTTGGCAAGGTTGCATTTAAAAAAATCAGTGTGTCACACAGGTTTAAAAAAGTCTAAAGTGAGTAAATGGTGACAGAATTTTTATTTTTGAATGAACTATCCCAACAGAACAATTTAGTTCACCACACCAGTACAGACCAATGCTTCATAAAAGGAGAAATACATAATGCTTACCTCTACCATCAGCACAGCTTTCTGCAAGGCAAGAGTGAATAAGATTATAGGTTTCATCAAACATGCAAATTCTGATCAACAAGTGGCTTATGAATTGATTTATGAAAGATGAGATGAGTGTTCATTCTTACGTTGATTATGCTGCTCAGCCATAACTGGAACTATAGGCCACACTCTCCAGCAATATATACATGGCAACTATCAACTGCAAGGGCATCTGCTTCTCTGCACTTTTAAAATCAAGGTGAAAATCAAACAGAATATTAACATACAGGTGGACAGCACATAAAGGTGGCTCACATCAAAATGACTGACATCAGCTTATCCATGTGACCCAACAATACCATGATTTTTTTGATGCACTCTTCCACAGAAGATGCCAAATGGCACTCTAAACGAGGAATCCTACACGATAAACATTGACACTTCTGTTCCTCCACCTTGCTAACGGTACACCATTCAATTTTATGGTCTTGAGATGGTACTGGTGTGTTCCCCGCTGACAAAAAATGATACATATATGCAATCATGTTTTCAATTAAGTAAATGTCAAGATCCATACTCAAAGCCCCAATGTCTTTCCAGACCTTATTCCCACTGAAAATGTGGCATCTGCAAACTACTGATGCTACATTTCTCACTTATCAGGATGTATGCAGTCAGTCCCATAAAGTTTACACTAAAAAAGACTAAGAAATATATATATATATATTATTTGTGGCTTAATTAAGAAATATATATATATATATATATATATATATATATATATTATTTGTGGCTTAATTGTCCTAATACTTTTTACAGACACTGTAGAGATTCACATGTATTTTTAACAGAATTGTGTATCACCTGCAAGGGCTTGCATGGCCTTATAATAATCTTCTTTCAGGTAGAGGAAGGAGTCTGTGCTCCTAGGGAGCACCGTCAGTTTAGATACAGAGTCTAAGAACATCACGTCTTTACCCCCAAAAGCAGCAGAAGAGAAAAGTTCAGAATTCTGTTGAGCACAACAATTGAATATTCACAGCTGGCTTTCAATGTCTCCTGATTGTATTGTGTTATATGGTTAAATATCTAGGTTAAGATCAGTATTAACCACCGCCCCCCAAGTAAAATTAAAAATTACTAATGCAACATTAATTTGAATTGGCATACCGAAACATGTTTGAAAACAGATACTGTTGTTCATATTTAGATAAGACAATGGAATAGGAGAGCATGTTCCTGTATTTATCGTACTGTAAGGCTCTTTCATCAGCGTAGTATTTTTCTTTTTGTGAGCAGCTGCAGTCACCCTGGCATGCTTGGCACAGGTTTGGGTATTCGGATTTGGATATTCCAGGAATGCAGCTGCTTGAAAAGAACTGTGACACAGCTGGAGAACACAAAAGAGCACAATCTGTTTTTGTATCTAGTTTATTACACAGCGACTCATTAAAAAAATAATCCTTATCCTAAATTGAAAGTAGTGCCACATCCACCTGATTATTCAATGTGGAACAAAGCTATTTTTACTATAAATGTGCAAGTCTTCTGATTCATTAACTGCTATAGATAAATAACTAGAAGAATAACAAAGTGCAGAAAAAATAAATCCTTATGATTACTTGTCACGAATCAGGCCTTTGTGGCTCCCTTCGATCACCACCAGAGGGCACCTTCTCCGGAGAATTAGTTCATTCGGACTTAATTTCCAACATACCCTGTGCCTGGGTCAGATCACCTGCTCA
The DNA here is from genome assembly GCF_022985175.1 of Labeo rohita. Taxonomy (NCBI): domain Eukaryota; kingdom Metazoa; phylum Chordata; class Actinopteri; order Cypriniformes; family Cyprinidae; genus Labeo; species Labeo rohita. The sequence goes on from NC_066870.1 coordinate 12,995,883, forward strand.
GGTCATGCCCTTTAGCCAGCCTATTCAAACTGCTTC